>NW_026095795.1:0-105963 GCF_023614345.1 Adelges cooleyi
AGTATTAATTAAACTTATTCACGACTATCTAAGGCTTAAAAAAAATTTCATTTTATTTGTTGCAAAATATTAGTACGAGTATATTTTTATAAAAAAGTTTTTTGTATGTATTTATTTATGTTTATTATATGTACGATGCATGACCTATGTATAGTAAAAATTAATGATTAATAATTATTTTGCATGCCTCCCTAGCTTATTGTTCTGATGCAAACTGTACTGACATTTTTAATCGTCCATAAAATATATTATTTTCCTGATTTTGCTACTCTTAAAGTTATAGTCATGAATACCTACTGTACTTAGACTATAAGGCATTAGAAATTAAACAAGAATTTCAATTTAAAAGAAATCGACGAATGAAGACATGTAAAAGTATCATTTTGTATGTTTGATATAAAGTTCCGTTTTTTTTTTAGTTAATCTTTACAAATGGTTATTGACATGATGTTTCTGTGTCTCGCTTAATGTGGTTTGGTTCTTATCTAATGGTAGGATCTAAAATTAAAAAACTGATATTTTTCTTTAGAAAAAAAAAACACATTTAAAATCCGTAGGATTGACAAATTAGATTGTGTACAATAAATATGAAAGTCATTGAAATGCCTTTGGAATAAATTATTGTCTATTTCGGGCATTGAGGCTTTCAAGTCAACTCGTTTACTGCATTGTAATACATTTTTATACGGAAGTTAATGCGTATACATATTTTATTCGTTTTAATTGGACTCTAAATAAACCCACGTCATTTGTTTTAAAGTTTGCATAACAATTTCGGGTTTTTTCATTGTTAGGCATATTTGTTTATTTTTATTTGTTAAGCACAACCGGTATGTTTTATTTACGTCAAGACTTCAACAACTGCGGTTATTAGCCAATTATACGTTTGTAGACTCAAGGACTAAGTGATATTAAGTTCTGTACAAAAGATAAAGTTCTTAGAGGCTATCTGCAATGTTTATTTTAGTTAAAAACACTTTTTTTTGAGTGCTGTTCTCTTCATTTAATGTAGAGCGTAATTTTTTTTTCTTAAGTCATTGTTTTTTACTTAATTGCCGAAACCTTCAATTTTTGACTTATCGAAAAAATGAAAATGGGGGGCTTATTTGGGGGTCCTCTAAATGCCCAATCACCTATTACTTACCTTTCCTGCTGGAACACCCTGTATGTTGGATTAAGTAAGTTGGTTATAGTTAGGTCGACTTGGCAATTATCGCATTGGGTAGGAGGATTCTTATTTGTTTGTTATGCTTGTGTTAACAGAGAATGTCCCATTTTGGCTTTTGTTAAAGTGACTTCGTGCCGTCTTACTAAGTGTGAGGGAATAGGCCATTTTCAATCATTTTCTTTAAAATTTTTAAGTTTATGAGTGAGTGGCGTAGAATCCAAATAATTTTGCCATACCATGTTTATTTTTTTTTTAATTTTATTTTATTTTAAAAAACCATCATAAAATACATAGAATACAAAAACATCAAGTTAGTTTACATGATTATCTATCTCTTTTAAGCTATAATAGCTTGTGTTAGAGATAGAGAGTAATTAATTAATAATTAAGAACACAAGTTATATCATTAAGTAACAAAGTAATGTGATAAATAAAATAGAAGTTAAAAAAACAAAAAAAAATAAAAATTTTAACAATAGAAAAATTGTGAGTATGAGATGTACTATTAAATATAACAGAAACATATGAATGACTTAAACTAATTGAGAAAACAATTAATAATACACAATTTCTTTAACATTACTTTTAGAATAGTGAATATTTTTTTTATAATGCCACGGCAAAGATTTAAAATACATAGGTTCTAAATAATTAACAAAAGATTTATAGAAACAATTTGACAGGTATATTATACCGTATATTTTCTCTATTACTTTCCAAAAATGTATAATCTTTACCTTGTATGAACCTTTTAAAAGTGTGCGAAATGTCAATTTTTTTATGAAGAAATCTGGTTGGTAAAATACCCAGCTCTCTATAATTTTGAGTCGTAGAATGTTGCAAGGAGTTCTTGTTTAAACAAATTCTTATTATGTTATTCTGGTTTACTTGCAATTTATTTAGAACATTATCGCCTAATCCCTCCCCCCCCATACTAACATTCCATATTGGAATATTGATTGATATAGGGCAAAATAAATAACATATTAATATCAAAATTGGGCAATATCTGTAGTAATATTTTGCGATTCACAGTATCAAATGCCTTTTTTAAGTCCAAGGATACAGCAATCACCTTGTTACTGTTATCTAATTCATTAAAAATAAATTAGGTCGTACTAAATAGAGCATCATCTAATTGTATTATTCGACTTTGTGTACCCGATAAAATTTATTTATAATTTGGTTTGTTAATGTTAACACAATAATAACATAGGGTAAGTCTACCGTATCTAAAAAAATGTAACACCAAATTATTTAAAAAAGTAAAAACAGTCAAGAACAATAAAAACTGTTTTTTTTAAGCGCAAAAAAATATAAATTAAAATTCACCAGAAAAAAAATTAGCTTGATAATTGTATCTCTTCCATAAACTGTATTTATTCTATAATTATTATAAAGGAAATTAATGAAAACACAATAGTAATAATGTCGGAAAGTGTAATTTGAATTTTAAAATACACTACACTCAAATAAAGAATATTTTATATTATGCATATTGCTTTTGTAATAATGCGAAATAATGCACGATGGTTTCTTTATAGTGTAATTGTAATATTGTGTACTTTAATATTAATATAACAAGTATGTATGCATTTTTTGAACTATATTACATGGGTAAGTGAAATAATTTTTAGATGCAGTACATTCAATACACGTTGACAAACCAAATAAAAAAGAAAAAATTAAAAACTTATTAGAGACTTTTTTATTTTTTTTTTAAACATTTATTATGTATTAGAAACGTATTTTTGTTGTATTGTGTACTTTAAATAGGAAATCTACCTGAAAAAAAATTAAAACTCTAACATTGAGTCTTGGATGAATAACAGTTAACAATTAAAATTAACAAATTTAAATTGTATAACTCATATTGAACGAGAAGCGGTTCGTGCCGGTAGAATTGCAGTCTACCACAGTAAAAAAAGATAAAGCGAGTGTTGTTATTATCTCTAATATGCAAGCAATCTTCAGAAGTAATAGTCTCACACATGTTGTAGACATATTTTGTTCAGCCATATGTACAATAGTAAACAGTATTAAATTAGTCATGATTATCTTGTTTTTTTTCAAAAAAAGACAGTATAGTAGGGTCACGGCATAGTGGGACGGGGAGGTCTCAGGTTTACAGGAATTATTACAACTGAATGTGATAAAATTACTTTCAAACAAACATTTTGATGCTAGTTTTTTAACACAGCACCTCACTTTAATATTTTCTTACTTTGCTGCTTTTTACTGTGACTGGTTTGTACGGTACTGTTATAAAAAAAATATTACTGTTTCGCATCGAAGCGTTTATTTACTAATAAAAATTAACACTTTCTGTTATAATAATCCCTGTAAATCTGTCACTTTCCAATGTCCCGACCCCACTGTAATGGCTTTTTTAACCCCAATTGATGTTTTATATGGTTTATATGTTTTAGGTTTTTAAATTTTGGCCTACCGTTTGGTAATGGGTAAGTATATTTTCAAGACATTAAAGTAAACTGTTCATTTGCAAAATACAAGACTAGCACATTGTGGTTGAGACTTATTGGAAACTAGATCACGTTTTGTTTTGAAATTATTAATATATACTTATGTAAAAATGATATGGAAACACTCATGGAAACTGTTATTTTTTTCTTCTTTTTATTAAATGTGAACGATACGCATATTATGAACTTTTCGATTTGGGATTTATCAGTTGAACCGTAGTGGAAGTTTCGGAAATGGGAATTCATAATATATAAATGTTTACAAATGGTTTATAGATCTTAAAAATGTTTTTATTTTAGTAATAAGATAGATACATTTTGGGTTAGGTTAGGTAAGAATAATGACGATTATTTTTGTTACACTATCTAAATTAAGCGGTTTAGGTGATCCATGGGCCCAGACACAAATATAAAAACTAATTAAAAACATCAATGTAAAAACAATACCTTCTCAGCTCTGCATCGAAGCTAAAATATTCATATATCAAAAACTAAGTTGTTTATTCTTTATTCTATATCGCTATGATAAGTTGTTTTTTTTTCAAATTATACTTATAACTATTAAAATAACAGTGCTGTAAAAAAAGGTTAAGAGATAAAAAATGGAAAAATATTTGTTTTTACGAAGTTTATTACTTACATTTAAATTTAATAAATTAGATAATTATCAATACCAATGTAAAAATGACACCTTCTCAGCCCTGAATTGAAGCTAAAATATTTAACTATTAATAATTTATTTTACAATTATGCTGTAACTAAAAGATAATATGTACGCATAACATTAAAAAAAAAAAATTCAGATGATCTTTACTAAAATATGTATCGACTATAGTGTAGCTAATCTGGTATTCTCGTACCTGTATTACAAGGACAACGAACATATTATTGTTTCTCTTAAATTACTAGAAATTGAGAATACGAAAAGAGTAATAAAATGTGATAGATAGGCGTAATTACCTTCTGCTAATTTTTAATAAATTAATCTTTAGTGTTTTATTTCCCTGAAGTAATAAAACAAGTAACAGCCCAATAAATTGAATTGATCGAAGTTGAAATGGTTTTTAAAAACATGGGCAAATTGTCATATTCATAATTTACATTCTAGGACAAATTAGAATAAAGCGAAATAAAACAGAACTATGTCAGTTTATGTTATAAAATCATAGTGTATGGTGTATAAATGAGCACCAAAAAGATAGATATAAGACATTTTTATTTAAAATATTACAGGAGTATAGTAAAATTATATTTTCAATTTATTTTTATATGGTCGCTATAATCAATGTTATGTGTTTCGAAATTTTGTAATAAATGCAGAAAAATATTTCATCCTTGAGGGTAAATGAGTTTTTACATTTTTTTTTATTATTCCGTTTTTACCAAGATAAATTGCTTACCATCCGTTAATTGTGCTTTGCTGCATATAGTTGAAAAATAACTATTAGATTAGTAATTTATTTTATAATAACACACTGATATGAGTATAATATGGTTTTGAAATACAACAATATATTGTTCTAAAGTGAATTTTTTCATTAATATATGGATCCAAGAAAGGACTCCACGAAAAGATATCTTTTTTTCATTTTTAAGTCCTACTAAGTCTCACTGGAATTGTTTACATATTTTATATAGAAATTGATTAAATAATTTTTTAATATGATAACAATAAAATGGTATAATGTTTTTTCTTGGCTGGCTAAAATAATAACACTCTAGTTTAACCTCATATCGATTCAAAAATGTAACGAGTAAAAAATTACAATTTTACAAAGAACCAATTTAACTTTTTCTTAACATATTTTTTAATGTTTTTATTTATAACAACGGTTTTACTAACTACATATTCGACATAAAAAATAACGAAACCCTATTTAATATGATTACATTATATTAAAATAACACTATTCAAAACCTTGCTTCAATAATTGATTACGGTCTTGTTTCTATTTTAACGTAAAACCCGTCGACAAACTTTAGTGTCGTTGAAAACATTACACAAAGATTTTCTGGTTTAGGACACTTATTCGACGGATTAAAACGATAAGACCTAAACAGTGTTTAGATGACAGTTTTATTGACATATTTTTTAATGCTTTTAGCAGTTATTTAAATTAACTGTTTTACTAATCACGTTATTGGCAAAAAAATCTCTTTCCATTCTTTATTACAGAATATCTCATTTTGAAAAAAAAAAAAAACTAAAAACAAAGACATCGATATGAAGAATATAATACACTTACACATTAATGATGTCTAAAGCCGAGAGAATATGCGTTTAGGTAACTTAAAAAGTTTACAGAAAATATTTAGTAAAACGAGACAACACCGTCAAATTGGTAAGCCAAAATAATAACCATAACCGAAATACCTAAAATCTAAAAAATAACAAAACCCTATCTAATATCATTACAAAATATCCGAAAAGTACAATATAAATGTGTAAATAATTTTGGTTCTAAAATCTGCTTCAATAATTGATTACGGTCTCGCTTCTATTTTAACGTAACACCCGTCGACAAATTTTAGTGTCGTTGAAAACATTACACGAAGATTTTCTGGTTTAGGACACTTATCCGACGGATGAAAACGATAAGACCGGACCAGTGTTGAGATGACTGTTTTCATTTGAAGCATTGCATATTTGTAACCGGGGCAATTCCTGTAACCAGCACTAAAAGGAAGAAACGAATACGGATGGCGACTGCGACATGCTTCGGGCAAGAAGTTGTCCGGGTTGAATTTCTCCGGGTCGGGATAGATTTGCGCATTAAAGTGTAACAGAGCAGGGAAAATTGCGAACGTTGACCCTGCAGATATTTTTAAAAATTACTTTACTTAGTTATTTTAAGCATCAAATGTGCCTAATTATCAAACAAATATATCTATGGCCGTACCTGCAGGGATTAAATAGCCTCCAATCATTGTTTCCTTTTCTACGTTTCTGCCAAATAATGGAAGGGGGGGGAAATGTCGCATAGTTTCTTTGATTACACGTTCCAAGTATTCCATCTTTTGTAAATCATCATAGGTAGGTTGTCGATCGGGATCGCCAGAAGAAAATATTGTCAATAACTCTTCCAACACCTATTATTAGGCAAGAAAAAAAATATACATTTTTTTCGTTATCAAGAATACCTATAATGTGTAATTTTAAAATTTATATATGAATACAAAATATGGGTTACTTTATTTTGTACATCCTGATGATGAGCCAACATAAATATTGTACATGCGTTCGTCATAGCTGTTGTGTCTTGTCCTCCTAATGCCATATAAAAAAAAAAAAAATGTAAAAAAATATCTCTTTTAATAAGTATGTTAATTAATATAATAAATATTCTGGTAGTTCTATCGAAATAATATTTTTTAAAAATCACGTACCACCCATAACAGTAATTATTTCATCACGTAATTGGTTTAATGGCATCTGATGTTCATTCTCGAGCATTATCTCTATAAACGATTTAAGGCCAATACACTCTTCGTTATGTTGATCTTGACTGTTAAAATTATTTTTCAACTCTGTATTTTTTCTCTGGATTAAATTGTCGATGAAATTGTAAATTTTACTCTGGCTAATGTCATGTTTGCGTTTAAGCGACGATAACTGAAAGAGAATCTTGCTCCTTAACCACGGGTGTACTATTTGGTATTCCCAAACCTAAAACAAATCTTCATTACAAAAGACTGACATGTCAGCTCAATCACATTATCGGTAAAGTACTTTTGAGTTATTAAGTATGCCTTGTAACATAGATTCGTTCCAGAAATCATTAAATATTGAAAGTATACCTTTAGTATGACATGTAAATTCTCCACAAATACATGCTTGGCGTTTTTCTGTGCATTAAATTTTACACCCAAAGCGGTTCTTCCGATCATTTCCAATGTCGCCATACCGATTGCCCAGCTTATTTCACATTCATTTGTATTATTTTCCCGTTTCTCGCACAACACCTGGCTTAAGAATTTTGCTTCCTCGTAAAATATTGGTACAAACGATTTAAGCAATGAAAACTTAAACCCCGAAGATACCAATTTTCTATAAGTATGATATCAAATTTATATAATGTTTGAAAGTAGGTAACTCTATGTTTAAATATTTTCCATTTTATTTTTCAATTGGTTATACATATTGACGCTATATTATTTTTTATGTTTTGTTTTTCTATAATTGTAATAAAAAAAAATATATAATCTTTCTAAAAACGTTCACCTGTTCATTTTCCATTCATGGAACTTCCTGTTTGTAAATATTCCATCGCCCATAATTGATTCGCTTAACACATTATAATGTTTAGATTTTTGGAACAGATTAGTATTAGTTAGAACCGCTTCTACATCTTCAGGTTTTTTGGGAAATATGTATAAGTCATTAAAAAGCCACACTTTGAATAAGGCGTACTCGTATCTATATTACAATTACAACAAACAAATTATTGTTGATCTCAAAGTACTAAATATTGTGATTAATGAAATGTAACAAATAGGATTGTGTAAAGCGTAATTACTCTCTGCCAACTTTTAAAATATTCTTCAATAGCTTTTCAGGTCCTCCAAAAATTATAGGTAACATTCCCACCAAAAAGAATCCATCTCGACCTGGTATTCGATTTGCTAATGTTGTCTTTCTTCGGTTTACTATTTTAAAATAAAGAACTACTAAAAATAATATTACCGTTATAAGTATAACGACAATGTTATTCAGGCTTGTTTCATTTATTATGTCTGAGACCTGAAAAAATCGTGTCCATTAATTGGTAGTTTTTCTTATCATTGTATTATTTTCGTTACATATAATTTAGTGCTATAACTAAACGATAATATGTACGCATAACATTGTTAAAAAAAAATCAGATTAACTTTACCAAAATATGTATATACTACAGTAGCTAATTAGCTAATACACTAGCATTCACTCATTTCAATGGATAGTTAAAGTTGAAATGGTTTTTAAAAACATGAGGAAATTGTCATATTCATAAATCACATTATAAATATCACCTATTGTTTATTAAAATATTTGGTAATTTTGACTTAGGCCGGTTATAATACATTTTAACAAACAAACAGCTTAGTCCATATGCCAAAATTTAAGTTTCTACATACAATAATTAGTAACATAATACTCACACAATATTCAACTAACTTTTTTTAAACAGATAATGATAGTCATATGCCATTTGTATTAAACTCAAATATGGGCATTAATCTTTTATATTTTGGGTTACCGTTTTGTAAGAACACATCAATTTTTTATGACAAAATAATACATTTATGGAAATCCTTTTTTTTTTTTTTATTGAATGTCAGCGATACGCATATTATGAAATTTTCAATTTGGGATTTTCAGTGGAACCTTAGTGGAAGTTTGGAAAATAGGAATTCATAATAATATGTATATGTTTAAAAATGTATTGATCAAAAAATGTTTTTATTTTAGTCATAAGGTACGTTTAGGGTTAGGTTAGGTTAATGACGATTATTTTATCTTACACTATCCAAAATTTGGAAATTATAATAAAAACACGATCATTTTACGAATGTCGCTATAAACTTTTTAATTTTAGATATTAGATAATAGACAATTTAGAGGAATCTGAAGAAGTTAGTATAATTTTAGTGTAATCATTTTAACAATAAAAATGATTTAAAAATATATGAGGATTTTCTTTTTACTTAAAATCCTAGTCATAATAATTGTAATGTTAAGTTGATAATTATTTACCTGCCGAGACAAAACCATTTCATTTAATCCCATTTTTTTTACGACGAAAACTTAAGATTCTAATTTTCTATAATAAATTCAAAGCAACTATACACAACGACTAACTAGGTTTTTAATTATTCTTACATTTTATACTATCATATTATATGCTTTCCCACTAGTATTCAATTTTCAATAGGTATTATTTATGAGTACGTTCATAAGTTCTGTGAAATAATTATGCCAGCATAATTGGGTCGTGGTCTAGTAAGGGCGAAGCATAACTGAATAAATCAATCCAAGTCATTGTAAAAACAATGATATGGTTAAAATTGTATTATTCGACTTTGTTTTCTCGATAAACTTTATTTATTATTTTGTTTGTTAATGTTAATACAATTATAACTTAGGGAGGCTACCGCATCTAAAAAAATGCAACAACAAATTATTTATAAAAATAAAAACAGTGAAGAGCAATAATAACTGTTTTTTTAAAGCGCAAATAAATTTACATTGAAATTTCACCAAAAAAAAAAAATCAGCTTGATAATTGCATCTCTTCCATAAACTGTATTTATTCTATAATATTATAAAAGAAAATGTAATTTCAGCAAATGTAATTTTAATTTTAAACGACACTACACGTGATTAATGAATATTTGATATTTTGCATATTGCTTATGTAATAATGAGAAATAACGCAAGATGGTTTCTTTATAGTGTAATTGTAATATTGTGTACTTAATAATTTCTAAACAACAAAGTTTTTTTTGACTATTTATTTTGAAACCTTGTCTGTTGTCATGTGGTGTAAATACAAAATCATGCAGGGTAGGGTTAAGTAATTATACATTGTAATTATAATACAACTGACACTAAATTTAACTATTGGACGTCTTGGGTTTTGCCTGTTTTGTACTATTTAATAAATAAACATATGTATTTTTTAACGTATCATATGAACTATAATGTTTGTTAGGTAAATAGAAATTTATAACAATATTAGAATGTTTATATTTGTCAATATACAATGAGACCATTATCTAACAAAAGTATTCAAATTCATTTAACACTTAAATACCCGAAATCAAAAACTCAACTACTTGTTACTGTATTTCAAACGCCCTCAAAAAGCCATAACTCACTTGAAACAATGTAAAGACATAATGTTTCTGTGTCTCGCTTAATGTGGTTTGGTTCTTATCTAATGGTAGGATCTAAAATTAAAAATCTGATATTTTTCTTTAGGAAAAAAAAAACACATTTAAAATCCGTAGGATTGACAAATTAGATTGTGTGCAATAAATATGAAAGTCATTGAAATGCCTTTGGAATAAATTATTGTCTATTTCGGGCATTGAGGCTTTCAAGTCAACTCGTTTACTGCATTGTAATACATTTTTATACGGAAGTTAATGCGTATACATATTTTATTCGTTTAATTGGACTCTAAATAATCCCACGTCATTTGTTTTAAAGTTTGCATAACAATTTCGGTTTTTTTCATTATTGGGCATATTTTTTTTTTTTTTTGTTTAGCACAACCGGTATGTTTTATTTACGTCAAGGCTTCAACAACTGCGGTTATTAGCCAATTATACGTTTGTAGACTCAAGGACTAAGTGATATTAAGTTCTTTACAAAAGGACAAAAGGTAAAGTTCTTAGAGGCTAACTGCAATGTTTATTTTAGTTAAAAAATATTTTTTTTTTAGTGCTGTTCTTTTCATTTAAGGCTCCTTCGAAAATGATCGGCATATATATGGTTTTTCATTTGTCTAGATGCTTTGAGCTGTCCTGGATTATACAGGGTGTTCCAGCATGAAAGGTAAGTAATAGGTGATTGAAAATCTGGGGGATCCCCAAATAAGCCCCCGTTTTCATTTTTTCGATAAGTCAAAAATTGAAGGTTTCGACAGTCAAGTAAAAAAATAATGACCTAAAAAACCAAAAAATTAATTCATGTTATTCAGTGCAAAATGTTCACCTTAGAAGAGGGGTCACATCAGTTTCAGTCTTTTTCAGACCCTAACTCTTCTCTTATCACTTATCCTATCATTTATTTCTTACCTCTAGTCTCTAATCATTTGTCTCCTATCACTTATATTTTATCATTTATTTCTCATCTCTTGTTTCTAATCATTTATCTCTAATCTCTTATCATTTATCTTAAATCTCTCATAATTTATCTCTTACCAATTATCTCTTTTCTTTTATCTCTTATCAATTATGTCTTAGCATTTATCTTTTATCACTTATCATTTATTTCTGGTCTCTAATCATTTTTCTCTTATCATTTTTTGAGTTAGAAGCCGAAAGGGACTGAAAATGATGTGACCCCTCTTTTAAGGTGAGCTTTAGCACTGAATAACAGGGCGTAATTTTTTTTTCTTAAGTCATTGTTTTTTTACTTAATTGCCGAAACCTTCAATTTTTGACTTATCGAAAAAATGAAAATGGGGGGCTTATTTGGGGGTCCTCTAGATGCCCAATCACCTACTACTCACCTTTCATGCTGGAACACCCTGTATGTTGGATTCAGTAAGTTGGTTATAGTTAGGTCGACTTGGCAATTATCGCAATGGGTAGGAGGATCCTTATTTGTTTGTTATGCTTGTGTTAACAGAGAATGTCCCATTCTGGCTTTTGTTAAGGTGACTTCGTGCCGTCTTACTAAGTGTGAGGGAATAGGCCATTTTCAATAATTTTCTTAACATTTTTAAGTTTATGAGTGAGTGGCGTAGAATCCAAATAATTTTGCCATACCATGTTTATTTTTTTTTTAATTTAATTTAATTTTAAAAAACCATCATAAAATACATAGAATACAAAAACATCAAGTTAGTTTACATGATTATCTATCTCTTTTAAGCTATAATAGCTTGTGTTAGAGATAGAGAGTAATTAATTAATAATTAAGAACACAAATTATATCATTAAGTAACAAAGTAATGTAATAAATAAAATAGAAGTAAAAAACCAAAAAAAAATTTAAAAATTTTAACAATAGAAAAATTGTGAGTATGAGATGTAATATTAAATATAACAGAAACATATGAATGACTTAAACTATTTTAGAAAACTATTATTAATACACAATTTCTTTAACATTACTTTTAGAATAGTGAATTTTTTTTTTATAATGCCACGGCAAAGATTTAAAATACATAGGTTCTAAATAATTAACAAAAGCTTTATAAAAACAATTTGACAGGTATATTATACCGTATATTTTCTCTATTACCTTCCAACAATTTATAATTTTTACCTTGTATGAACCTTTTAAAAGTGTGCGAAATGTCAATTTTTTATGAAGAAATCTGGTTGGTAAAATACCCAGCTCTCTATAATTTTGAGTCGTAGAATGTTGCAAGGAGTTCTTGTTTAAACAAATTCTTATTATGTTATTTTGGTTTACTTGCAATTTATTTAGAACATTACCGCCTAATCCCTCCCCCCCCCCATACTAACATTCCATATTGGAATATTGATTGATATAGGGCAAAATAAATAACATATTAATATAAAAATTGGGCAATATCTGTAGTAATATTTTGCGATTCACAGTATCAAATGCCTTTTTTAAGTCCAAGGATACAACAATCACCTTGTTACTGTTATCTAATTCATTAAAAATAAATTAGATCGTACTAAATAGAGCATCATCTAATTGTATTATTCGACTTTGTGTACCCGATAAAATTTATTTATAATTTGGTTTGTTAATGTTAACACAATAATAACATTGGGTAAGTCTACCGTATCTAAAAAAAATGTAACAGCAAATTATTTAAAAAAGTAAAAACAGTCAAGAACAATAAAAACTGTTTTTTTTAAGCGCAAAAAAATATAAATTAAAATTCACCAGAAAAAAAATTAGCTTGATAATTGTATCTCTTCCATAAACTGTATTTATTCTATAATTATTATAAAGGAAATTAATGAAAACACAATAGTAATAATGTCGGAAAGTGTAATTTGAATTTTAAAATACACTACACTCAAATAAAGAATATTTTATATTATGCATATTGCTTTTGTAATAATGCGAAATAATGCACGATGGTTTCTTTATAGTGTAATTGTAATATTGTGTACTTTAATATTAATATAACAAGTATGTATGCATTTTTTGAACTATATTACATGGGTAAGTGAAATAATTTTTAGATGCAGTACATTCAATACACGTTGACAAACCAAATAAAAAAGAAAAAATTAAAAACTTATTAGAGACTTTTTTATTTTTTTTTAAACATTTATTATGTATTAGAAACGTATTTTTGTTGTATTGTGTACTTTAAATAGGAAATCTACCTGAAAAAAAATTAAAACTCTAACATTGAGTCTTGGATGAATAACAGTTAACAATTAAAATTAACAAATTTAAATTGTATCACTCATTTTGAACGAGAAGTGGTTCGTGCCGGTAGAATTGCAGTCTACCGAAGTAAAAAAAGATAAAGCGAATATTGTTATTATCTCTAATATGGCAGCAATCTTCAGAAGTAATAGTCTTACACATGTTGCAGACATTTGTTCAGCCATATGTGCAATAGTAAACAGTATCAAATTAGTCATGATAATTATCTTTTGTTTTTTTCCCAAAAAAAGTCAGTATAGTAGGGTCACGGCATAACGGGGACGGGGAGGTCTCAGGTTTACAGGAATTATTACAACTGAATGTGATAAAATGACTTTCAAACAAACATTTTGATGCTAGTTTTTTAACACAGCACCTCACTTTAATATTTTCTTACTTTGCTGCTTTTTACTGTGACTGGTTTGGACGGTACTGTTATAAAAAAAATACTACTGTTTCGCATCGAAGCGTTTATTTACTAATAAAAATTAACACTTTCAGTTATAATAATTCCTGTAAATCTGTCACTTTACAGGTTTTTAAATTTCGGCCTACCGTTTGGTAATGGGTATGTATATTTTCAAGACATAAAAGTAAACTGTTAATTTGCAAAATACAAGACTAGTACATTGTGGTTGAGACTTATTGGAAACCAGATCACGTTTTGTTTTGAAATTAATAATATATACTTATGTAAAAATGATATGGAAACGGTTATTTTTTTCTTCTTTTTATTAAATGTGAACGATACGCATATTATGAACTGTTCGATTTGGGATTTATCAGTTGAACCGTAGTGGAAGTTTCGGAAATGGGAATTCATAATATATTAATGTTTACAAATGGTTTATAGATCATAAAATGTTTTTATTTTAGTAATAAGATAGATACATTTTGGGTTAGGTTAGGTAAGAATAATGACGATTATTTTTGTTACACTATCTAAAGTATGCGGTTTAGGTGATTCATGGGCTCAGACACAAATATGAAAACTAATTAAAAACATCAATGTAAAAACAATACCTTCTCAGCTCTGCATCGAAGCTAAAATATTCATATATCAAAAACTAAGTTGTTTATTCTTTATTCTATATCGCTATGATAAGTTGTTTTTTTTTCAAATTATACTTATAACTATTAAAATAACAGTGCTGTAAAAAAAGGTTAAGAGATAAAAAATGGAAAAATATTTGTTTTTACGAAGTTTATTACTTACATTTAAATTTAATAAATTAGATAATTATCAATACCAATGTAAAAATGACACCTTCTCAGCCCTGAATTGAAGCTAAAATATTTAACTATTAATAATTTATTTTACAATTATGCTGTAACTAAAAGATAATATGTACGCATAACATTAAAAAAAAAAAAATTCAGATGATCTTTACTAAAATATGTATCGACTATAGTGTAGCTAATCTGGTATTCTCGTACCTGTATTACAAGGACAACGAACATATTATTGTTTCTCTTAAATTACTAGAAATTGAGAATACGAAAAGAGTAATAAAATGTGATAGATAGGCGTAATTACCTTCTGCTAATTTTTAATAAATTAATCTTTAGTGTTTTATTTCCCTGAAGTAATAAAACAAGTAACAGCCCCAATAAATTGAATTGATCGAAGTTGAAATGGTTTTTAAAAACATGGGCAAATTGTCATATTCATAATTTACATTCTAGGACACATTAGAATAAAGCGAAATAAAACAAAATTATGTCAGTTTATGTTATAAAAACATTTATCCTTGAGGGTAAAAGAGTTTTACATTTTTTTTTATTATTCCGTTTTTATCAAGACAAATTGCTTATCATCCGTTAATCGTAGTTTGCTGATTATAGTTGGAAATTAACTATTAGATTAGTAATTTATTTTATAATAACACACTGATATGAGTATAATATGGTTTTGAAATACAACAATATATTGTTCTAAAGTGAATTTTTTCATAATTATATGGATCCAAGAAAGGACTCCACGAAAAGATATCTTTTTTTAATTTTTAAGTCCTACTAAGTCTCCCTGGAATTGTTTACATATTTTAAATAGGAATTGATTAAATAATTTGTTTAATATGATAATAATAAAATGGTATAATGTTTTTTCTTGGCTGGCTAAAATAATAACACTCTAATTTAACCTCATATCGATTCAAAAATGTAACGAGTAAAAAATTAACATATTTTTTAATGTTTTTATTTATAACAACGGTTTTACTAACTACATATTCGTCATGAAAAATAACGAAACCCTATTTAATATGATTACATTAAATTAAAATAACACTATTAAAAACTTTGCTTCAATAATTGATTACGGTCTTGCTTCTATTTTATCGTAAAACCCTTCGACAAACTTTAGTGTCGTTGAAAACATTACACGGAGATTATCTGGTTTAGGACTCTTATCCGACGGATTAAAACGATAAGACCTAAACAGTGTTTAGATGACAGTTTTATTGACATATTTTTTAATGCTTTTAGCAGTTATTTAAGTCCAAAAACTAAAAATAAAGACATCGATATGAAGAATATAATACACTTACACATTAATGATGTCTAAAACCGAGAGAATATGCGTTTAGGTAACTTAAAAAGTTTACAGAAAATATTTAGTAAAACGAGACAACACCGACAAATTGGTAAGCCAAAATAATAACCATAACCGAAATACCTAAAATCTAAAAAATAACAAAACCCTATCTAATATCATTACAAAATATCCGAACAGTACAATATAAATGTGTAAATAATTTTGGTTCTAAAATCTGCTTCAATAATTGATTACGGTCTCGCTTCTATTTTAACGTAACACCCGTCGACAAATTTTAGTGTCGTTGAAAACATTACACGAAGATTTTCTGGTTTAGGACACTTATCCGACGGATGAAAACGATAAGACCGGATCAGAGTTGAGATGACTGTTTTCATTTGAAGCATTGCATATTTGTAACCGGGGCAATTCCTATAACCAGCACTAAAAGGAAGAAACGAATACGGATGGCGACTGCGACATGCTTCGGGCAAGAAGTTGTCCGGGTTGAATTTCTCCGGATCGGGATAGATTTGCGCATTAAAGTGTAACAGAGCAGGGAAAATTAGGAACGTTGACCCTGCAGATATTTTTAAAAATTACTTTACTTTGTTATTTTAAGTATCAATTGTGGATAGTTATCAAACAAATATATCTATGGCCGTACCTGCAGGGATTAAATAGCCTCCAATCATTGTTTCCTTTTCTACGTTTCTGCCAAATAATGGGAGGGGGGGGAAATGTCGCATAGTTTCTTTGATTACACGTTCCAAGTATTCCATGTTTTGTAAATCATCATAGGTAGGTTGTCGATCGGGATCGCCAGAAGAAAATATTGTCAATAACTCTTCCAACACCTATTATGAGGCAAAGAAAAAAATATACAATTTTTTCGTTACCAAGAATACCCAAAACGTGTAATTTTAAAATTTATATAAAAATACAAAATATGGGTTACTTTATTTTGTACATCCTGATGATGAGCCAACATAAATATTATACATGCGTTCGTCATAGCTGTTGTGTCTTGACCTCCTAAATACCACATAAAAAAAAAAATAGAGAAAAACAATTCCTCTTAATACGCATGTTAAAATATATAATAAACATACGACCAATTCTTTCCAAAAGTCATTTTAAAAAAAAACACGTACCAATTATAACAGTAATTATTTCATCCCGTAATTGGTTAAATGTCAACTGATTTTCATTCTCGAGCATTATCTCAATAAACGATTTAGATTTAAGGCCAATACATTCTTCGTTATATTCTTCCTGATTGTTTATATTGTTCTTCAATTCTGTATTTTTTCTCTGAACTAAATCGTCGATGAAATTGTAAATTTTAAGTTGGCTAATGTCATGTTTGCGTTTAAGGGACGATAACTGAAAGATACTCTTGTTCAGAAACCAGGGGTGTAACATTCGGTATTCCCAAACCTATAGCAAATCTTCATTAAAAAAGACTGACATGCCAACTCAAAAACATCATCGGTACAGTACTTATTAGTTATAAAATGTGCCTTGTAATATAGTTTCGTTCCAGAAATCATTAAATATTGAACGTATACCTTTAGTATGACATGCAAATTCTCCACAAATTCGTGCTTGGTGTTTTTCTGTGCATTAAATTTTACATCCAAAGCGGTTCTTCCGATCATCTCCAATGTCGCCATACTGATTGCCCAGCTTATTTCACATTCATCTGTATTATTTTCCCGTTTCTCGTACAACACCTGGCTTAAGAATTTTGCTTCCTCGTAAAATATTGGTACGAACGATTTAAGCATCGAAAACTTAAACCCCGAAGATACCAATTTTCTATAAGTATGATATCAAATTCAAATGAAGTTTGAAAGTATGCAACTTTATTTTTTAATATTTTCCATTATATTTTTCAATTGGATATACATATTGACACTTTATTGTTTTTTTGTTGTTTTGTTTTTTTTATAATTGTAAAAAAAATAAATATAATCTAAACTAAAAAAGTTCACCTGTTCATTTTCCATTCATGGAACATCCTGTTTGTAAATATTCCATCGCCCATAATTGATTCGCTTAACACATTATAATGTTTAGATTTATGGAACAGATTAGTATTAGTTAGAACCGCTTCTACATCTTCAGGTTTTTTAGGAAATACGATTAAGTGATTAAAAAACCATCCTTTGAGTAAGGTATTCTCGTATCTATATTACAATTACAACAAACAAATTATTGTTGCTCTTAAGTTACTAGAATTTGAGAATATGAAAAGAGTATTAAATATAATAGATAGACGTGATTACAACATAATTACTTTCTGAAAATGTTGAATATATTCATCAATAGTTTCTCAGGTCCTCCAAGTAAAAGATGCAACATAACCATAAAAAAGAATCCATTTGGACCGGGTATTTGTTTTGCCAATGATGTATTTCTCCAGTTTACAATTTTAAAATAAAGAACTACTAAAAATAATATTACCGCTGTAAGTATAACGACAATGTTATTCAGGCTTGTATTATTTATTATGTCCCACACCTGAAAATATTGTGTCCATTAATTAATAGTTTTATTTATCATGGTATTTTTTTCGTTGCATATAATTTAGTGCTATAACTAAAAGTTTATTTGTACACATAACATTGGTAAAAAAAGCAGATTATCTTTACTAAAAATATGTGTAGATTACAGTAGCTAATTAGCTAGTACACTAGCATTGATTCATTTCCATAGATAGTTGAAGTTGAAATGGTTTTTAAATTATAAAAATTTTCAGCCGAGTCTGCAACCACGAAAGAGCATTTTCATGTATCTTGTAAGTACTAAATAAATGTATAGTATTGGTGGAATTATAAATAAGGATAAAGTATATTACCAAGCAGTAACAAGTTAGTATATAAGGTGGCTAGTATATTAAAACATCAAGTTTCTGGCTAATATTGTATTTTTTAATATCTGGCATAAAACAATTCATAGAGAATTTGGGCACTTAGACTATTATGAATTTATCATTTATCATTTTAACAATAAAAATGATTTTAAAAAATGTGTGAGGATTTTCTTTTTACTTAAAATCCTAGTCATAATAATTGTAATGTTAAGTTGATAATTATTTACCTGCCGAGACAAAACCATTTCATTTAATCGCATTTTTCTTAAGACGAAAACTTAAGATTCTAATTTTCTATAACAAATTCTTAGCAACTATACACAACGACTAACTCGGTTTTTAACTAATCTTACATTTATACTCTCATATTATATGCTTTCCCACTAAGTATTAAATTTTCAATAGGTATTATTTATGAATACGTTCATAGGCTTTGTGAAACTCACATTTTCATTAAAATAATACATTTGCATACAAATAACGTTGTAATATATATAATATAAGCTACTATTTAATATTTTTAGTGCAATATATTACGTTAAATTTTTTAGTAAATCTTATATATTTAAAATAATAATACTACAGAGGTTGTCCAATCCATAAAGAACACCAATCCAATCAACACCTCAAAAAAAACTACCAAGGTCGTATTAACAATGTCCACCCAAATAATAATGTAAAGCCCAACACTGTGTAAGCATTACTTCAAATTAAATTATCCACCTCTCTAATTCATATTCTCATGCCGTTGATAAAAATTCCAACAGCCAATTTAATAAGACTAATATTCCTTTCGCCGTTGATTCAGACCCATTGACATTAAAACTCTCCTCCTTTCTCGACGATTTTAAATCCCTAATTAATACCTTAATTATTTCCCTCCTAACAACCGTCATCAATAAACTTCTTATTTCCAACAATGATAAATAGTAACACTAATAATCATCACCCAATAAAAATCCTTTTTTGGAACTCTAATGGTCTTATGAATCAAAAAACCGAATTACAAGCTTTTCTTATAAATAATCCTATAGATGTCCTATTAGTAAGCGAAGCCCACTTGACATCAAATTCCTTCTTTAAAATTCCGGTTATAACTACCATATCGACCATCCTGATGGCACAGCTCACGCGGGCTCTGCGCTACTAATTAAATCAAATATTAAACATTCAACTCTTCCTCCCTACCAAAGCAATATCATCCAAGCCACAAATACTACCTTAATTCTAAATAACATTCCTACTACCATTTCCTCAGTTTACTGTCCACCCCCAAAGAGAAACCGTCCTAATATAAAAACATCTGATTTTGAACAGTACTTTATTTCTCTAGGTAACAATTATATTGCTGGTGGTGACTTTAATTCTAAACACCACGCTTGGGGCTCTAGAATAGTCAACACCAGAGGGCGCTCATTAATTAACTTTAAAACAACAAAAAATCTAAAAATAATTGCCCCTCCAAATCCCACCTACTGGCCCACGCACATCAACAGACAACCTGACATTCTTGAATTTTTTATAACTACTTTTCCAAATCACCTTTCTTACAATATAACTAATTCCTCAGACCTCTCTTTCGATCACACACCTGTCTTATTAACTTTAAATGATCTCTCTTACACAACTAAATCTTACCCTACAATTACGCCTGGTAAAACTATATGGCCAAAATTCCACAGTATTGTTGAACATCAAATTCTCCTTAACATTCCTTTAAAAACTCCCTCACACAATGACACTGCGGTCCTATCTCTTACTTCCATTATTCAAAAAGCAGCACTCGACTCTTCCATTCCTATTAATTCTACTCAAAACTCTAGTTATCACCCACCCCAACATATTTCTCAACTAATAATTGAAAAAAGACGAGCGCGCTCTAGATGGCAGAGGTCACACTTGCCCAGTGATAAAAGAAACTACAATACGCTTACATCCTCCTTAAAAAATATTCTGTGCAAACACAATTAGAAAAATATCAACATTATATAAACTCACTCAACTTATCCAATAATTCATTATGGAAAGCTACTAAAAATATCCTTAACCAAAAAAATAAAATCCCTCCTCTACGCCATCCTGACCACTCCTTAGCCACATCTAATCTAGATAAGGCAAACTTATTTGCAACCGATCTAGAAATGAGATTCACTCCTCATCCTGACATGCCTGACAATGATCCCGTTAGTCACGTAGAATCCACTCTTTCCCAAATTCTCCCTATGTCATTACCAACCAAACATACCTCTCCATCCGAAATCCATTATATCATTAAGAATCTTCCCAACAACAAAGCCCCCGGCCATGACCTAAAGCAAATCAAATCATTAAAATATTACCAAAAAAAGCTATTATTCACCTCTCACACATCTTCAACTCTATCCTCCGTTTATCATACACCCCCTCTTCTTGGAAACACTAGGTCATTATTCTAATTCATAATCCTGGGAAACCCTCGCATCTCCCTTCGTTCTATAGACCAATTAGCCTACTCCCCTCCTTCTCTAAAATCCTTGAAAAAATCATAATCAAAAGAATCTATCCAATTATAAACGAAAAAAATATTATTCCAGATACCCAATTTGGTTTTAGAAATAATCATTCAGCCCTTCACCAAGTACACAGAATTGTAGACAACATTGCCTCTTCTCTAGAAAAAAAACATTTTTGTTCAGCCTTATTCCTTGACGTAGCACGGGCGTTTGATCGTGTATGGCACAAAGGCCTGCTCTACAAAATTCGTTTCATTCCCACTCCTCTAAAATCTTACCTTAAAATCTTTCCTCTCACACCGTACTTTCCAAGTGAGATGCGATGATGAGCTTTCAAATACTTTTCCTATAAAAGCTGGTGTTCCACAAGGTAGCATTCTCGCTTCTACCCTTTATAATCTATTTACTGCCGACATACCTCATTCAAACATCACTAACCTAGCCACTTTTGCAGGTGACACCCGCATAACTTCTTCCGACCCAGAATTAATTCAGCCATTAATAAACTGCAAATACATCTTAACGGGCTAGAAACCTGGTTTAACCAGTGGAAAATTAAAGTAAATGAAAATAAATCATTAGATATTACATTCACTTTAGGACTTAAAGTTAGTCCTCCATTAACTCTTAACAATAATATAATCCCAACAGAAAACTCTGTTAAATACTTAGGCATTCATCTTGACAAGCGACTAACCTGGGCTACTCACATCAAAACTAAAAAATTATCTCTTAAATTAAAACTCAAAATTTGCATACAAATAGTATTGTAATATATATATTATAAGCTACTATTTTATATTTTTAGTGCAATATATTACGTTAAATTTTTTAGTAAATTTTATACATTTAAAATAATAATACAGACATAAATGATGCTAGTAAATAGTTGAATTATTGATTTATATACACTTTTGAGTATTCAATGATGTCATTACATGTTTGAAAACAATACTTTTTAAGTATTTATTAGTGTGCACGACCCAATTATGCCAGCATAATTGGGTCGTGGTCTAGTAAGGGCGAAGCATAACTGAATAAATCAATCCAAGTCATTGTAAAAACAATAATATGGTTAAAATTCTATTGTTCGACTTTGTGTACCCGATAAACTTTATTTATTATTTTGTTTGTTAATGTTAATACAATTATAACTTAAGGAAGCTACCGTATCTAAAAAAATGTAACAACAAATTATTTATAAAAATAAAAACAGTGAAGAGCAATAATAACTGTTTTTTAAAGCGCAAATAAATTTACATATTATAATTTTTGTTAGGTAAATATAAATTTATAACAATATTAGAATCTTTATATTTGTCAATATACAATGAGACCATTGTCTAACAAAAGTATTCAAATTCATTTAACACTTAAATACCCGAAATCAAAAACTCAACTACTTGTTACTGTATTTCAAACGCCCTCAAAAAGCCATAACTCACTTGACACAATATACAACAATGTAAGGACATTAAAACTTACAAACTATACTCTCATAGCTACATACACTATTTGTTATATATATTTCAAAAAAGTAACATAGTTTTTCAAATTTTTATAACAACACAATTAAAAAAATGAATTACACAATATAATTTTGTACACCACAACGAAGCTAATCATGGGTAATACACTAGGCGACAACACAATATTAATTTGAACTCAAGGCCAAGTATTAATTAAACTTATTCACGACTATCTAAGGCTTAAAAAAAATTTCATTATATTTGTTGCAAAATATTAGTACGAGTATATTTCTATAAAAAAAGTTTTTTGTATGTATTTATTTATGTTTATTATATGTACGATGCATGACCTATGTATAGTAAAAATTAATGATTAATAATTATTTTGCATGCCTCCCTAGCTTATTGTTCTGATGCAAACTGTACTGACATTTTTAATCGTCCATAAAATATATTATTTTTTCTGATTTTGCTACTCTTAAAGTTATAGTCATGAATACCTATTGTACTTAGACTATAAGGCATTAGAAATTAAACAAGAATTTCAATTTAAAAGAAATCGACGAATGAACACATGTAAAAGTATCATTTTGTATATTTGATATAAAGATCCGTTTTTTTTTTTATTTAATCTTTACAAATGGTTATTGACATGATGTTTCTGTGTCTCGCTTAATGTGGTTTGGTTCTTATCTAATGGTAGGATCTAAAATTAAAAAACTGATATTTTTCTTTAGAAAAAATAAACGCATTTAAAATCCGTAGGATTGACAAATTAGATTGTGTACAATAAATATGAAAGTCATTGAAATGCCTTTGGAATAAATTATTGTCTATTTCGGGCATTGAGGCTCTCAAGTCAACTCGTTTACTGCATTGTAATACATTTTTATACGGAAGTTAATGCGTATACATATTTTATTCGTTTTAATTGGACTCTAAATAATCCCACGTCATTTGTTTTAAAGTTTGCATAACAAATTCGGTTTTTTTCATTGTTAGGCATATTTGTTTATTTTTATTTGTTAAGCACAACCGGTATGTTTTATTTTTTTTTATTAAGTCATTGTTTTTAACACAATAAAAAAATTCACCAGAAAAAAAATTAGCTAGATAATTGCATCTCTTCCATAAACTGTATTTATTCTATAATTATTATAAAGGAAATTAATGAAAACACAATAGTAATAATGTCGGAAAGTGTAATTTGAATTTTAAAATACACTACACTCAATTAAAGAATATTTTATATTATGCATATTGCTTTGGTAATAATGCGAAATAACGCACGTTGGTTTCTTTATAGTGTAATTGTAATATTGTGTACTTTAATATAATTATAACAAGTATGTATGCATTTTTTGAACTATATTACATGGGTAAATGAAATAATTTTTAGATGCAGTACATTCAATACACGTTGACAAACCAAAAAAAAAAGAAAAAATTAAAAACTTATTAGAGATTTAAAAATTTTTTTTTTAAACATTTATTACGTATTAGAAACGTATTTTCGTTGTATTGTGTACTTTAAATAGGAAATCTACCTGAAAAAAATTAAAACTCTAACATTGAGTCTTGGATGAATAACAGTTAACAATTAAAATTAACAAATTTAAATTGTATCAATCATTTTGAACGAGAAGCGGTTCATGCCGGCAGAATTGCAGTCTACCACAGTAAAAAAAGATAAAGCGAATATTGTTATTATCTCTAATATGCAAGCAATCTTCAGAAGTAATAGTCTTACACATGTTGCAGACATTTGTTCAGCCATATGTGCAATAGTAAACAGTATTAAATTAGTCATGATAATTATCTTTTGTTTTTTTCCCAAAAAAAGTCAGTATAATAGGGTCACGGCATAACGGGGACGGGGTGGTCTCAGGTTAACAGGAATTATTACAACTGAATGTGATAAAATTACTTTCAAACAAACATATTGATGCTAGTTTTTTAACACCGTACCTCACTTTAATATTTTTTTACTTTGCTGCTTTATACTTTGACTGGTTTGGACGGAACTGTTATAAATAAAATACTTCTGATTCGCATCGAAGCGTTTATTTACTAATAAAAATTAACACTTTCAGTTATAATAATGCCTGTAAATCTGTCACTTTCCAATGCCCCCACTATGTCCCGACCCCACTGTAATGGCTTATTTAACCCCAATTAATGTTTTATATGTTTTAGGTTTTTAAATTTCGGCCTACCGTTTGGTAATTGGTAAGTATATTTTCAAGACATTAAAGTAAACTGCTCATTTGCAAAATACAAGACTAGCACATTGTGGTTGAGACTTATTGGAAACCAGATCACGTTTTGTTTTGAAATTATTAATATATACTTATGTAAAAATGATATGGAAACACTCATGGAAACTGTTATTTTTTTCTTCTTTTTATTAAATGTGAACGATACGCATATTATGAACTTTTCGATTTGGGATTTATCAGTTGAACCGTAGTGGAAGTTTCGGAAATGGGAATTCATAATATATAAATGTTTACAAATGGTTTATAGATCTTAAAAATGTTTTTATTTTAGTAATAAGATAGATACATTTTGGGTTAGGTTAGGTTAGGATAATGACGATTATTTTTGTTACACTATCTAAATTAAGCGGTTTAGGTGATCCATGGGCCCAGACACAAATATGAAAACTAATTAAAAACATCAATGTAAAAACAATACCTTCTCAGCTCTGCATCGAAGCTAAAATATTCATATATCAAAAACTAAGTTGTTTATTCTTTATTCTATATCGCTATGATAAGTTGTTTTTTTTTCAAATTATACTTATAACTATTAAAATAACAGTGCTGTAAAAAAAGGTTAAGAGATAAAAAATGGAAAAATATTTGTTTTTACGAAGTTTATTACTTACATTTAAATTTAATAAATTAGATAATTATCAATACCAATGTAAAAATGACACCTTCTCAGCCCTGAATTGAAGCTAAAATATTTAACTATTAATAATTTATTTTACAATTATGCTGTAACTAAAAGATAATATGTACGCATAACATTAAAAAAAAAAAAATTCAGATGATCTTTACTAAAATATGTATCGACTATAGTGTAGCTAATCTGGTATTCTCGTACCTGTATTACAAGGACAACGAACATATTATTGTTTCTCTTAAATTACTAGAAATTGAGAATACGAAAAGAGTAATAAAATGTGATAGATAGGCGTAATTACCTTCTGCTAATTTTTAATAAATTAATCTTTAGTGTTTTATTTCCCTGAAGTAATAAAACAAGTAACAGCCCCAATAAATTGAATTGATCGAAGTTGAAATGGTTTTTAAAAACATGGGCAAATTGTCATATTCATAATTTACATTCTAGGACAAATTAGAATAAAGCGAAATAAAACAGAACTATGTCAGTTTATGTTATAAAATCATAGTGTATGGTGTATAAATGAGCACCAAAAAGATAGATATAAGACATTTTTATTTAAAATATTACAGGAGTATAGTAAAATTATATTTTCAATTTATTTTTATATGGTCGCTATAATCAATGTTATGTGTTTCGAAATTTTGTAATAAACGCAGAAAAATATTTCATCCTTGAGGGTAAATGAGTTTTTACATTTTTTTTTATTATTCCGTTTTTACCAAGATAAATTGCTTACCATCCGTTAATTGTGCTTTGCTGCATATAGTTGAAAAATAACTATTAGATTAGTAATTTATTTTATAATAACACACTGATATGAGTATAATATGGTTTTGAAATACAACAATATATTGTTCTAAAGTGAATTTTTTCATTAATATATGGATCCAAGAAAGGACTCCACGAAAAGATATCTTTTTTCATTTTTAAGTCCTACTAAGTCTCACTGGAATTGTTTACATATTTTAAATAAAAATTGATTAAATAATTTTTTAATATGATAACAATAAAATGGTATAATGTTTTTTCTTGGCTGGCTAAAATAATAACACTCTAGTTTAACCTCATATCGATTCAAAAATGTAACGAGTAAAAAATTACAATTTTACAAAGAACCGTTTTAACTTTTTCTCAACATATTTTTTAATGTTTTTATTTATAACAATGGTTTTACTAATTACATATTCGACATAAAAAATAACGAAACCCTATTTAATATGATTACATTAAATTAAAATAACACAATTCAAAACCTTGCTTCAATTATTGATTACGGTCTTGCTTCTATTTTAACGTAAAACCCGTCGACAAACTTTAGTGTCGTTGAAAACATTACACAAAGATTTTCTGGTTTAGGACACTTATCCGACGGATTAAAACGATAAGACCTAAACAGTGTTTAGTTGACAGTTTTATTGACATATGTTTTAATGCTTTTAGCAGTTATTTAAATTAACTATTTTACTAATCACGTTATTGGCAAAAAAATCTCTTTCCATTCTTTATAACAGAATATCTCATTTTGAAAAAAAAAAGAAAAGTCCAAAAACTAAAAATAAAGACATCGATATGAAGAATATAATACACTAACACATTAAGGATGTCTAAAACCGAGAGAATATGCGTTTAGGTAACTTAAAAAGTTTACAGAAAATATTTAGTAAAACGAGACAACACCGTCAAATTGGTAAGCCAAAATAATAACCATAACCGAAATACCTAAAATCTAAAAAATAACAAAACCCTATCTAATATCATTACAAAATATCCGAAAAGTACAATATAAATGTGTAAATAATTTTGGTTCTAAAATCTGCTTCAATAATTGATTACGGTCTCGCTTCTATTTTAACGTAACACCCGTCGACAAATTTTAGTGTCGTTGAAAACATTACACGAAGGTTTTCTGGTTTAGGACACTTATCCGACGGATGAAAACGATAAGACCGGACCAGTGTTGAGATGACTGTTTTCATTTGAAGCATTGCATATTTGTAACCGGGGCAATTCCTGTAACCAGCACTAAAAGGAAGAAACGAATACGGATGGCGACTGCGACATGCTTCGGGCAAGAAGTTGTCCGGGTTGAATTTCTCCGGGTCGGGATAGATTTGCGCATTAAAGTGTAACAGAGCAGGGAAAATTGCGAACGTTGACCCTGCAGATATTTTTAAAAATTACTTTACTTAGTTATTTTAAGCATCAAATGTGCCTAATTATCAAACAAATATATCTATGGCCGTACCTGCAGGGATTAAATAGCCTCCAATCATTGTTTCCTTTTCTACGTTTCTGCCAAATAATGGAAGGGGGGGGAAATGTCGCATAGTTTCTTTGATTACACGTTCCAAGTATTCCATCTTTTGTAAATCATCATAGGTAGGTTGTCGATCGGGATCGCCAGAAGAAAATATTGTCAATAACTCTTCCAACACCTATTATTAGGCAAGAAAAAAAATATACATTTTTTTCGTTATCAAGAATACCTATAATGTGTAATTTTAAAATGTATATATGAATACAAAATTTGTGTTACTTTATTTTGTACATCCTGATGATGAGCCAACATAAATATTGTACATGCGTTCGTCATAGCTGTTGTGTCTTGACCTCCTAATACCATGTATAAAAAAAAAAAATGTAAAAAATTATCTCTTTTAATAAGTACGTTAATTAATATAATAAATATTCTAGTAGTTCTATCGAAATAATATTTTTAAAAAAACACGTACCAGCCATAACAGTAATTATTTCATCACGTAATTGGTTTAATGGCATCTGATGTTCATTCTCGAGCATTATCTCTATAAACGATTTAAGGCCAATACACTCTTCGTTATGTTGATCTTGACTGTTAAAATTATTTTTCAACTCTGTATTTTTTCTCTGGATTAAATTGTCGATGAAATTGTAAATTTTACTCTGGCTAATGTCATGTTTGCGTTTAAGCGACGATAACTGAAAGAGAATCTTGCTCCTTAACCACGGGTGTGTTATTCGGTATTCCCAAACCTAAAACAAATCTTCATTACAAAAGACTGACATGTCAGCTCAATCACATTATCGGTAAAGTACTTTTGAGTTATTAAGTATGCCTTGTAACATAGATTCGTTCCAGAAATCATTAAATATTGAAAGTATACCTTTAGTATGACATGTAAATTCTCCACAAATACGTGCTTGGCGTTTTTCTGTGCATTAAATTTTACACCCAAAGCGGTTCTTCCGATCATTTCCAATGTCGCCATACCGATTGCCCAGCTTATTTCACATTCATTTGTATTATTTTCCCGTTTCTCGCACAACACCTGGCTTAAGAATTTTGCTTCCTCGTAAAATATTGGTACAAACGATTTAAGCAATGAAAACTTAAACCCCGAAGATACCAATTTTCTATAAGTATGATATCAAATTTATATAATGTTTGAAAGTAGGTAACTCTATGTTTAAATATTTTCCATTATATTTTTTAATTGGTTATACATATTGACGCTATATTATTTTTTATGTTTTGTTTTTCTATAATTGTAATAAAAAAAAATATATAATCTTTCTAAAAAAGTTCACCTGTTCATTTTCCATTCATGGAACTTCCTGTTTGTTGTTAATCCATCGCCCATAATTGATTCGCTTAACACATTATAATGTTTAGATTTTTGGAACAGATTAGTATTAGTTAGAACCGCTTCTACATCTTCAGGTTTTTTGGGAAATATGTATAAGTCATTAAAAAGCCACACTTTGAATAAGGCGTACTCGTATCTATATAACAATTACAACAAACAAATTATTGTTGTTCTCAAAGTACTATATATTGTGATTAATAAAATGTAACAAATAGGATTGTGTAAAGCGTAATTACTCTTTGCCAACTTTTAACATATTCTTCAATAGCTTTTCAGGTCCTCCAAAAACTATAGGTAACATTCCACCAAAAAGAATCCATCTCGACCTGGTATTCGATTTGCTAATGTTGTCTTCCTTCGGTTTACTATTTTAAAATAAAGAACTACTAAAAATAATATTACCGTTATAAGTATAACGACAATGTTATTCAGGCTTGTTTCATTTATTATGTCTGAGACCTGAAAAAATCGTGTCCATTAATTGGTAGTTTTTCTTATCATTGTATTATTTTCGTTACATATAATTTAGTGCTATAACTAAACGATAATATGTACGCATAACATTGTTAAAAAAAAATCAGATTAACTTTACCAAAATATGTATAGACTACAGTAGCTAATATTGACTCATTTCCATGGATAATTGAAGTTGAAATGGTTTTTAAAAACATGAGGAAATTGTCATATTCATAAATCACATTATAAATATCACCTATTGTTTATTAAAATATTTGGTAATTATGACTTAAGCCGGTTATAATACATTTTAACAAATAAACGGCTTAGTCCATATGGCATTTGTATTAAACTCAAATATGGGCTTTAATCTTTTATATTTTGGGTTATCGTTTTGTAAGAACACGATATATTTAAGAATGTTGTTATAAACTTTTTAATTTTAGATATTAGATAATGGACAATTTAGAGGAATCTGAAGAAGTTAGTATAATTTTAGTGTAATCATTTTAACAATAAAAATGATTTAAAAATATATGAGGATTTTCTTTTTACTTAAAATCCTAGTCATAATAATTGTCATGTTAAGTTGATAATTATTTACCTGCCGAGACAAAACCATTTCATTTAATCGCATTTTTCTTACGACGAAAACTTAAGATTCTAATTTTCTATAACAAATTCTTAGCAACTATACACAACGACTAACTCGGTTTTTAATTAATCTTACATTTATACTCTCATATTATATGCTTTCCCACTAAGTATTAAATTTTCAATAGGTATTATTTATGAATACGTTCATAGGCTTTGTGAAACTCACATTTTCATTAAAATAATACATTTGCATACAAATAACGTTGTAATATATATAATATAAGTTACTATTTAATATTTTTAGTGCAATATATTACGTTAAATTTTTTAGTAAATCTTAAATATTTAAAATAATAATACTACATAGATTCAGAGGTTGTCCAATACATAAAGAACACCAATCCAATCAACACCTCAAAAAAAACTACCAAGGTCGTATTAACAATGTCCATCCAAATAATAATGTAAAGCCCAACACTGTGTAAGCATTACTTCAAATTAAATTATACACCTCTCTAAATCATATTCTCATGCCGTTGATAAAAATTCCAACAGCCAATTTAATAAAACTAATATTCCTTTCGCCGTTGACTCAGACCCATTGACATTAAAACTCTCCTCCTTTCTCGACGATTTTAAATCCCTAATTAATACCTTAATTATTTCCCTCCTAACAACCGTCATCAATAAACTTCTTATTTCCAACAATGATAAATAGTAACACTAATAATCATCACCCAATAAAAATCCTTCTTTGGAACTCTAATGGTCTTATAAATCAAAAAACCGAATTACAAGCTCTTCTTATAAATACTCCTATAGATGTCCTATTAGTAAGCGAAGCCTACTTGACATCAAATTCCTTCTTTAAAATTCCCGGTTATAACTACCATTGCGACCATCCTGATGGCACAGCTCACGCGGGCTCTGCGCTACTAATTAAATCAAATATTAAACATTCAACTCTTCCTCCCTACCAAAGCAATATTATCCAAGCCACAAATATTACCTTAATTCTAAATAACATTCCTACTAACATTTCCTCAGTTTACTGTCCACCCCCAAAGAGAAACCGTCCTAACATAAAAACACCTGATATTGAACAGTACTTTCTTTCTCTAGGTAACAATTATATTGCTGGCGGTGACTTTAATTCTAAACACCACGCTTGGGGCTCTAGAATCGTCATCACCAGAGGGCGCTCATTAATTAACTTTACAACAACAAAAAATCTGACATTCTTGAATTTTTTATAACTACTCTTCCAAATCACATTTCTTACAATATAACTAATTCCTCAGACCTCTCCTCCGATCACACACCTGTCTTATTAACTTTAAATGATCTCTCTTACACAACTAAATCTTACCCTAAAATTACGCCTGGTAAAACCATATGGCCAAAATTCCACAGTATTGTTGAACATCAAATTCTCCTTAACATTCCTATAAAAACTCCCCCACACATTGACTCTGCGGTCCTATCTCTTACTTCCATAATTCAAAAAGCAGCACTCAACTCTTCCATTCCTATTAATTCTACTCAAAACTCTAGTTATCACCTACTCCAACATATTTCTCAACTAATAAATGAAATAAGACGAGCGCGCTCTAGATGGCAGAGATCACACTTGCCCAGTGATAAAAGAAACTACAATACGCTTACATCCTCCTTAAAAAATATTCTGCGCAAACACAATTAGAAAAATATCAACATTATATAAACTCACTCAACTTATCCAAGAATTCATTATGGAAAGCTACTAAAAATATCCTTAAACAAAAAAATAAAATCCCTCCTCTACGCCATCCTGACCACTCCTTAGCCACATCTAATCTAGATAAGGCAAACTTATTTGCAACCGAACTAGAAATGAGATTCACTCCTTATCCTGACATGCCTGACAATGAACCCGTTAGTCACGTAGAATCCACTCTTTCCCAAATTCTCCCTACGTCATTACCAACCAAACATACCTCTCCATCCGAAATCCATTATATCATTAAGAATCTTCCCAACAACAAAGCCCCCGGCCATGACCTAATAACAAATCAAATCATTAAAATATTACCAAAAAAAGCTATTATTCACCTCTCACACATCTTCAACTCTATCCTCCGTTTATCATACATCCCCTCTTCTTGGAAACACTCGGTCATTATTCTAATTCATAAGCCTGGGAAACCCTCGCATCTCCCTTCGTTCTATAGACCAATTAGCCTACTCCCCTCCTTCTCTAAAATCCTTGAAAAAATCATAATCAAAAGAATCTATCCAATTATAAACGAAAAAAATATTATTCCAGATACCCAATTTGGTTTTAGAAATAATCATTCAGCCCTTCACCAAGTACACAGAATTGTAGACAACATTGCCTCTTCTCTAGAAAAAAAACATTTTTGTTCAGCCTTATTCCTTGACGTAGCACGGGCGTTTGATCGTGTATGGCACAAAGGCCTGCTCTACAAAATTCGTTTCATTCCCACTCCTCTAAAATCTTACCTTAAAATCTTTCCTCTCACACCGTACTTTCCAAGTGAGATGCGATGATGAGCTTTCAAATACTTTTCCTATAAAAGCTGGTGTTCCACAAGGTAGCATTCTCGCTTCTACCCTTTATAATCTATTTACTGCCGACATACCTCATTCAAACATCACTAACCTAGCCACTTTTGCAGGTGACACCCGCATAACTTCTTCCGACCCAGAATTAATTCAGCCATTAATAAACTGCAAATACATCTTAACGGGCTAGAAACCTGGTTTAACCAGTGGAAAATTAAAGTAAATGAAAATAAATCATTAGATATTACATTCACTTTAGGACTTAAAGTTAGTCCTCCATTAACTCTTAACAATAATATAATCCCAACAGAAAACTCTGTTAAATACTTAGGCATTCATCTTGACAAGCGACTAACCTGGGCTACTCACATCAAAACTAAAAAATTATCTCTTAAATTAAAACTCAAAATTTGCATACAAATAGTATTGTAATATATATATTATAAGCTACTATTTTATATTTTTAGTGCAATATATTACGTTAAATTTTTTAGTAAATTTTATACATTTAAAATAATAATACAGACATAAATGATGCTAGTAAATAGTTGAATTATTGATTTATATACACTTTTGAGTATTCAATGATGTCATTACATGTTTGAAAACAATACTTTTTAAGTATTTATTAGTGTGCACGACCCAATTATGCCAGCATAATTGGGTCGTGGTCTAGTAAGGGCGAAGCATAACTGAATAAATCAATCCAAGTCATTGTAAAAACAATAATATGGTTAAAATTCTATTGTTCGACTTTGTGTACCCGATAAACTTTATTTATTATTTTGTTTGTTAATGTTAATACAATTATAACTTAAGGAAGCTACCGTATCTAAAAAAATGTAACAACAAATTATTTATAAAAATAAAAACAGTGAAGAGCAATAATAACTGTTTTTTAAAGCGCAAATAAATTTACATATTATAATTTTTGTTAGGTAAATATAAATTTATAACAATATTAGAATCTTTATATTTGTCAATATACAATGAGACCATTGTCTAACAAAAGTATTCAAATTCATTTAACACTTAAATACCCGAAATCAAAAACTCAACTACTTGTTACTGTATTTCAAACGCCCTCAAAAAGCCATAACTCACTTGACACAATATACAACAATGTAAGGACATTAAAACTTACAAACTATACTCTCATAGCTACATACACTATTTGTTATATATATTTCAAAAAAGTAACATAGTTTTTCAAATTTTTATAACAACACAATTAAAAAAATGAATTACACAATATAATTTTGTACACCACAACGAAGCTAATCATGGGTAATACACTAGGCGACAACACAATATTAATTTGAACTCAAGGCCAAGTATTAATTAAACTTATTCACGACTATCTAAGGCTTAAAAAAAATTTCATTTTATTTGTTGCAAAATATTAGTACGAGTATATTTTTATAAAAAAAGTTTTTTGTATGTATTTATTTATGTTTATTATATGTACGATGCATGACCTATGTATAGTAAAAATTAATGATTAATAATTATTTTGCATGCCTCCCTAGCTTATTGTTCTGATGCAAACTGTACTGACATTTTTAATCGTCCATAAAATATATTATTTTTTCTGATTTTGCTACTCTTAAAGTTATAGTCATGAATACCTATTGTACTTAGACTATAAGGCATTAGAAATTAAACAAGAATTTCAATTTAAAAGAAATCGACGAATGAACACATGTAAAAGTATCATTTTGTATATTTGATATAAAGATCCGTTTTTTTTTTTATTTAATCTTTACAAATGGTTATTGACATGATGTTTCTGTGTCTCGCTTAATGTGGTTTGGTTCTTATCTAATGGTAGGATCTAAAATTAAAAAACTGATATTTTTCTTTAGAAAAAATAAACGCATTTAAAATCCGTAGGATTGACAAATTAGATTGTGTACAATAAATATGAAAGTCATTGAAATGCCTTTGGAATAAATTATTGTCTATTTCGGGCATTGAGGCTCTCAAGTCAACTCGTTTACTGCATTGTAATACATTTTTATACGGAAGTTAATGCGTATACATATTTTATTCGTTTTAATTGGACTCTAAATAATCCCACGTCATTTGTTTTAAAGTTTGCATAACAATTTCGGTTTTTTTCATTGTTAGGCATATTTGTTTATTTTTATTTGTTAAGCACAACCGGTATGTTTTATTTTTTTTTATTAAGTTATTGTTTTTAACACAATAAAAAAATTCACCAGAAAAAAAATTAGCTTGATAATTGCATCTCTTCCATAAACTGTATTTATTCTATAATTATTATAAAGGAAATTAATGAAAACACAATAGTGATAATGTCGGAAAGTGTAATTTGAATTTTAAAATACACTACACTCAATTAAAGAATATTTTATATTATGCATATTGCTTTGGTAATAATGCGAAATAACGCACGTTGGTTTCTTTATAGTGTAATTGTAATATTGTGTACTTTAATATAATTATAACAAGTATGTATGCATTTTTTGAACTATATTACATGGGTAAATGAAATAATTTTTAGATGCAGTACATTCAATACACGTTGACAAACCAAAAAAAAAAGAAAAAATTAAAAACTTATTAGAGATTTAAAAATTTTTTTTTTAAACATTTATTACGTATTAGAAACGTATTTTCGTTGTATTGTGTACTTTAAATAGGAAATCTACCTGAAAAAAATTAAAACTCTAACATTGAGTCTTGGATGAATAACAGTTAACAATTAAAATTAACAAATTTAAATTGTATCAATCATTTTGAACGAGAAGCGGTTCATGCCGGCAGAATTGCAGTCTACCACAGTAAAAAAAGATAAAGCGAATATTGTTATTATCTCTAATATGCAAGCAATCTTCAGAAGTAATAGTCTTACACATGTTGCAGACATTTGTTCAGCCATATGTGCAATAGTAAACAGTATTAAATTAGTCATGATAATTATCTTTTGTTTTTTTCCCAAAAAAAGTCAGTATAATAGGGTCACGGCATAACGGGGACGGGGTGGTCTCAGGTTAACAGGAATTATTACAACTGAATGTGATAAAATTACTTTCAAACAAACATATTGATGCTAGTTTTTTAACACCGTACCTCACTTTAATATTTTTTTACTTTGCTGCTTTATACTTTGACTGGTTTGGACGGAACTGTTATAAATAAAATACTTCTGATTCGCATCGAAGCGTTTATTTACTAATAAAAATTAACACTTTCAGTTATAATAATGCCTGTAAATCTGTCACTTTCCAATGCCCCCACTATGTCCCGACCCTACTGTAATGGCTTATTTAACCCCAATTAATGTTTTATATGTTTTAGGTTTTTAAATTTCGGCCTACCGTTTGGTAATTGGTAAGTATATTTTCAAGACATTAAAGTAAACTGCTCATTTGCAAAATACAAGACTAGCACATTGTGGTTGAGACTTATTGGAAACCAGATCACGTTTTGTTTTGAAATTATTAATATATACTTATGTAAAAATGATATGGAAACACTCATGGAAACTGTTATTTTTTTCTTCTTTTTATTAAATGTGAACGATACGCATATTATGAACTTTTCGATTTGGGATTTATCAGTTGAACCGTAGTGGAAGTTTCGGAAATGGGAATTCATAATATATAAATGTTTACAAATGGTTTATAGATCTTAAAAATGTTTTTATTTTAGTAATAAGATAGATACATTTTGGGTTAGGTTAGGTTAGGATAATGACGATTATTTTTGTTACACTATCTAAATTAAGCGGTTTAGGTGATCCATGGGCCCAGACACAAATATGAAAACTAATTAAAAACATCAATGTAAAAACAATACCTTCTCAGCTCTGCATCGAAGCTAAAATATTCATATATCAAAAACTAAGTTGTTTATTCTTTATTCTATATCGCTATGATAAGTTGTTTTTTTTTCAAATTATACTTATAACTATTAAAATAACAGTGCTGTAAAAAAAGGTTAAGAGATAAAAAATGGAAAAATATTTGTTTTTACGAAGTTTATTACTTACATTTAAATTTAATAAATTAGATAATTATCAATACCAATGTAAAAATGACACCTTCTCAGCCCTGAATTGAAGCTAAAATATTTAACTATTAATAATTTATTTTACAATTATGCTGTAACTAAAAGATAATATGTACGCATAACATTAAAAAAAAAAAAATTCAGATGATCTTTACTAAAATATGTATCGACTATAGTGTAGCTAATCTGGTATTCTCGTACCTGTATTACAAGGACAACGAACATATTATTGTTTCTCTTAAATTACTAGAAATTGAGAATACGAAAAGAGTAATAAAATGTGATAGATAGGCGTAATTACCTTCTGCTAATTTTTAATAAATTAATCTTTAGTGTTTTATTTCCCTGAAGTAATAAAACAAGTAACAGCCCCAATAAATTGAATTGATCGAAGTTGAAATGGTTTTTAAAAACATGGGCAAATTGTCATATTCATAATTTACATTCTAGGACAAATTAGAATAAAGCGAAATAAAACAGAACTATGTCAGTTTATGTTATAAAATCATAGTGTATGGTGTATAAATGAGCACCAAAAAGATAGATATAAGACATTTTTATTTAAAATATTACAGGAGTATAGTAAAATTATATTTTCAATTTATTTTTATATGGTCGCTATAATCAATGTTATGTGTTTCGAAATTTTGTAATAAACGCAGAAAAATATTTCATCCTTGAGGGTAAATGAGTTTTTACATTTTTTTTTATTATTCCGTTTTTACCAAGATAAATTGCTTACCATCCGTTAATTGTGCTTTGCTGCATATAGTTGAAAAATAACTATTAGATTAGTAATTTATTTTATAATAACACACTGATATGAGTATAATATGGTTTTGAAATACAACAATATATTGTTCTAAAGTGAATTTTTTCATTAATATATGGATCCAAGAAAGGACTCCACGAAAAGATATCTTTTTTTCATTTTTAAGTCCTACTAAGTCTCACTGGAATTGTTTACATATTTTAAATAAAAATTGATTAAATAATTTTTTAATATGATAACAATAAAATGGTATAATGTTTTTTCTTGGCTGGCTAAAATAATAACACTCTAGTTTAACCTCATATCGATTCAAAAATGTAACGAGTAAAAAATTACAATTTTACAAAGAACCGTTTTAACTTTTTCTCAACATATTTTTTAATGTTTTTATTTATAACAATGGTTTTACTAATTACATATTCGACATAAAAAATAACGAAACCCTATTTAATATGATTACATTAAATTAAAATAACACAATTCAAAACCTTGCTTCAATTATTGATTACGGTCTTGCTTCTATTTTAACGTAAAACCCGTCGACAAACTTTAGTGTCGTTGAAAACATTACACAAAGATTTTCTGGTTTAGGACACTTATCCGACGGATTAAAACGATAAGACCTAAACAGTGTTTAGTTGACAGTTTTATTGACATATGTTTTAATGCTTTTAGCAGTTATTTAAATTAACTATTTTACTAATCACGTTATTGGCAAAAAAATCTCTTTCCATTCTTTATAACAGAATATCTCATTTTGAAAAAAAAAGAAAAGTCCAAAAACTAAAAATAAAGACATCGATATGAAGAATATAATACACTAACACATTAAGGATGTCTAAAACCGAGAGAATATGCGTTTAGGTAACTTAAAAAGTTTACAGAAAATATTTAGTAAAACGAGACAACACCGTCAAATTGGTAAGCCAAAATAATAACCATAACCGAAATACCTAAAATCTAAAAAATAACAAAACCCTATCTAATATCATTACAAAATATCCGAAAAGTACAATATAAATGTGTAAATAATTTTGGTTCTAAAATCTGCTTCAATAATTGATTACGGTCTCGCTTCTATTTTAACGTAACACCCGTCGACAAATTTTAGTGTCGTTGAAAACATTACACGAAGGTTTTCTGGTTTAGGACACTTATCCGACGGATGAAAACGATAAGACCGGACCAGTGTTGAGATGACTGTTTTCATTTGAAGCATTGCATATTTGTAACCGGGGCAATTCCTGTAACCAGCACTAAAAGGAAGAAACGAATACGGATGGCGACTGCGACATGCTTCGGGCAAGAAGTTGTCCGGGTTGAATTTCTCCGGGTCGGGATAGATTTGCGCATTAAAGTGTAACAGAGCAGGGAAAATTGCGAACGTTGACCCTGCAGATATTTTTAAAAATTACTTTACTTAGTTATTTTAAGCATCAAATGTGCCTAATTATCAAACAAATATATCTATGGCCGTACCTGCAGGGATTAAATAGCCTCCAATCATTGTTTCCTTTTCTACGTTTCTGCCAAATAATGGAAGGGGGGGGAAATGTCGCATAGTTTCTTTGATTACACGTTCCAAGTATTCCATCTTTTGTAAATCATCATAGGTAGGTTGTCGATCGGGATCGCCAGAAGAAAATATTGTCAATAACTCTTCCAACACCTATTATTAGGCAAGAAAAAAAATATACATTTTTTTCGTTATCAAGAATACCTATAATGTGTAATTTTAAAATGTATATATGAATACAAAATTTGTGTTACTTTATTTTGTACATCCTGATGATGAGCCAACATAAATATTGTACATGCGTTCGTCATAGCTGTTGTGTCTTGACCTCCTAATACCATGTATAAAAAAAAAAAATGTAAAAAAATTATCTCTTTTAATAAGTACGTTAATTAATATAATAAATATTCTAGTAGTTCTATCGAAATAATATTTTTAAAAAAACACGTACCAGCCATAACAGTAATTATTTCATCACGTAATTGGTTTAATGGCATCTGATGTTCATTCTCGAGCATTATCTCTATAAACGATTTAAGGCCAATACACTCTTCGTTATGTTGATCTTGACTGTTAAAATTATTTTTCAACTCTGTATTTTTTCTCTGGATTAAATTGTCGATGAAATTGTAAATTTTACTCTGGCTAATGTCATGTTTGCGTTTAAGCGACGATAACTGAAAGAGAATCTTGCTCCTTAACCACGGGTGTGTTATTCGGTATTCCCAAACCTAAAACAAATCTTCATTACAAAAGACTGACATGTCAGCTCAATCACATTATCGGTAAAGTACTTTTGAGTTATTAAGTATGCCTTGTAACATAGATTCGTTCCAGAAATCATTAAATATTGAAAGTATACCTTTAGTATGACATGTAAATTCTCCACAAATACGTGCTTGGCGTTTTTCTGTGCATTAAATTTTACACCCAAAGCGGTTCTTCCGATCATTTCCAATGTCGCCATACCGATTGCCCAGCTTATTTCACATTCATTTGTATTATTTTCCCGTTTCTCGCACAACACCTGGCTTAAGAATTTTGCTTCCTCGTAAAATATTGGTACAAACGATTTAAGCAATGAAAACTTAAACCCCGAAGATACCAATTTTCTATAAGTATGATATCAAATTTATATAATGTTTGAAAGTAGGTAACTCTATGTTTAAATATTTTCCATTATATTTTTTAATTGGTTATACATATTGACGCTATATTATTTTTTATGTTTTGTTTTTCTATAATTGTAATAAAAAAAAATATATAATCTTTCTAAAAAAGTTCACCTGTTCATTTTCCATTCATGGAACTTCCTGTTTGTTGTTAATCCATCGCCCATAATTGATTCGCTTAACACATTATAATGTTTAGATTTTTGGAACAGATTAGTATTAGTTAGAACCGCTTCTACATCTTCAGGTTTTTTGGGAAATATGTATAAGTCATTAAAAAGCCACACTTTGAATAAGGCGTACTCGTATCTATATAACAATTACAACAAACAAATTATTGTTGTTCTCAAAGTACTATATATTGTGATTAATAAAATGTAACAAATAGGATTGTGTAAAGCGTAATTACTCTTTGCCAACTTTTAACATATTCTTCAATAGCTTTTCAGGTCCTCCAAAAACTATAGGTAACATTCCCACCAAAAAGAATCCATCTCGACCTGGTATTCGATTTGCTAATGTTGTCTTCCTTCGGTTTACTATTTTAAAATAAAGAACTACTAAAAATAATATTACCGTTATAAGTATAACGACAATGTTATTCAGGCTTGTTTCATTTATTATGTCTGAGACCTGAAAAAATCGTGTCCATTAATTGGTAGTTTTTCTTATCATTGTATTATTTTCGTTACATATAATTTAGTGCTATAACTAAACGATAATATGTACGCATAACATTGTTAAAAAAAATCAGATTAACTTTACCAAAATATGTATAGACTACAGTAGCTAATATTGACTCATTTCCATGGATAATTGAAGTTGAAATGGTTTTTAAAAACATGAGGAAATTGTCATATTCATAAATCACATTATAAATATCACCTATTGTTTATTAAAATATTTGGTAATTATGACTTAAGCCGGTTATAATACATTTTAACAAATAAACGGCTTAGTCCATATGGCATTTGTATTAAACTCAAATATGGGCTTTAATCTTTTATATTTTGGGTTATCGTTTTGTAAGAACACGATATATTTAAGAATGTTGTTATAAACTTTTTAATTTTAGATATTAGATAATGGACAATTTAGAGGAATCTGAAGAAGTTAGTATAATTTTAGTGTAATCATTTTAACAATAAAAATGATTTAAAAATATATGAGGATTTTCTTTTTACTTAAAATCCTAGTCATAATAATTGTCATGTTAAGTTGATAATTATTTACCTGCCGAGACAAAACCATTTCATTTAATCGCATTTTTCTTACGACGAAAACTTAAGATTCTAATTTTCTATAACAAATTCTTAGCAACTATACACAACGACTAACTCGGTTTTTAATTAATCTTACATTTATACTCTCATATTATATGCTTTCCCACTAAGTATTAAATTTTCAATAGGTATTATTTATGAATACGTTCATAGGCTTTGTGAAACTCACATTTTCATTAAAATAATACATTTGCATACAAATAACGTTGTAATATATATAATATAAGTTACTATTTAATATTTTTAGTGCAATATATTACGTTAAATTTTTTAGTAAATCTTAAATATTTAAAATAATAATACTACATAGATTCAGAGGTTGTCCAATACATAAAGAACACCAATCCAATCAACACCTCAAAAAAAACTACCAAGGTCGTATTAACAATGTCCATCCAAATAATAATGTAAAGCCCAACACTGTGTAAGCATTACTTCAAATTAAATTATACACCTCTCTAAATCATATTCTCATGCCGTTGATAAAAATTCCAACAGCCAATTTAATAAAACTAATATTCCTTTCGCCGTTGACTCAGACCCATTGACATTAAAACTCTCCTCCTTTCTCGACGATTTTAAATCCCTAATTAATACCTTAATTATTTCCCTCCTAACAACCGTCATCAATAAACTTCTTATTTCCAACAATGATAAATAGTAACACTAATAATCATCACCCAATAAAAATCCTTCTTTGGAACTCTAATGGTCTTATAAATCAAAAAACCGAATTACAAGCTCTTCTTATAAATACTCCTATAGATGTCCTATTAGTAAGCGAAGCCTACTTGACATCAAATTCCTTCTTTAAAATTCCCGGTTATAACTACCATTGCGACCATCCTGATGGCACAGCTCACGCGGGCTCTGCGCTACTAATTAAATCAAATATTAAACATTCAACTCTTCCTCCCTACCAAAGCAATATTATCCAAGCCACAAATATTACCTTAATTCTAAATAACATTCCTACTAACATTTCCTCAGTTTACTGTCCACCCCCAAAGAGAAACCGTCCTAACATAAAAACACCTGATATTGAACAGTACTTTCTTTCTCTAGGTAACAATTATATTGCTGGCGGTGACTTTAATTCTAAACACCACGCTTGGGGCTCTAGAATCGTCATCACCAGAGGGCGCTCATTAATTAACTTTACAACAACAAAAAATCTGACATTCTTGAATTTTTTATAACTACTCTTCCAAATCACATTTCTTACAATATAACTAATTCCTCAGACCTCTCCTCCGATCACACACCTGTCTTATTAACTTTAAATGATCTCTCTTACACAACTAAATCTTACCCTAAAATTACGCCTGGTAAAACCATATGGCCAAAATTCCACAGTATTGTTGAACATCAAATTCTCCTTAACATTCCTATAAAAACTCCCCCACACATTGACTCTGCGGTCCTATCTCTTACTTCCATAATTCAAAAAGCAGCACTCAACTCTTCCATTCCTATTAATTCTACTCAAAACTCTAGTTATCACCTACTCCAACATATTTCTCAACTAATAAATGAAATAAGACGAGCGCGCTCTAGATGGCAGAGATCACACTTGCCCAGTGATAAAAGAAACTACAATACGCTTACATCCTCCTTAAAAAATATTCTGCGCAAACACAATTAGAAAAATATCAACATTATATAAACTCACTCAACTTATCCAAGAATTCATTATGGAAAGCTACTAAAAATATCCTTAAACAAAAAAATAAAATCCCTCCTCTACGCCATCCTGACCACTCCTTAGCCACATCTAATCTAGATAAGGCAAACTTATTTGCAACCGAACTAGAAATGAGATTCACTCCTTATCCTGACATGCCTGACAATGAACCCGTTAGTCACGTAGAATCCACTCTTTCCCAAATTCTCCCTACGTCATTACCAACCAAACATACCTCTCCATCCGAAATCCATTATATCATTAAGAATCTTCCCAACAACAAAGCCCCCGGCCATGACCTAATAACAAATCAAATCATTAAAATATTACCAAAAAAAGCTATTATTCACCTCTCACACATCTTCAACTCTATCCTCCGTTTATCATACATCCCCTCTTCTTGGAAACACTCGGTCATTATTCTAATTCATAAGCCTGGGAAACCCTCGCATCTCCCTTCGTTCTATAGACCAATTAGCCTACTCCCCTCCTTCTCTAAAATCCTTGAAAAAATCATAATCAAAAGAATCTATTTAATTATAACCGAAAAAAATATTATTCCAGATACCCAATTTGGTTTTAGAAATAATCATTCAGCCCTTCACCAAGTACACAGAATTGTAGACAACATTGCCTCTTCTCTAGAAAAAAAACATTTTTGTTCAGCCTTATTCCTTGACGTAGCACGGGCGTTTGATCGTGTATGGCACAAAGGCCTGCTCTACAAAATTCGTTTCATTCCCACTCCTCTAAAATCTTACCTTAAAATCTTTCCTCTCACACCGTACTTTCCAAGTGAGATGCGATGATGAGCTTTCAAATACTTTTCCTATAAAAGCTGGTGTTCCACAAGGTAGCATTCTCGCTTCTACCCTTTATAATCTATTTACTGCCGACATACCTCATTCAAACATCACTAACCTAGCCACTTTTGCAGATGACACCCGCATAACTTCTTCCGACCCAGAATTAATTCAGCCATTAATAAACTGCAAATACATCTTAACGGGCTAGAAACCTGGTTTAACCAGTGGAAAATTAAAGTAAATGAAAATAAATCATTAGATATTACATTCACTTTAGGACTTAAAGTTAGTCCTCCATTAACTCTTAACAATAATATAATCCCAACAGAAAACTCTGTTAAATACTTAGGCATTCATCTTGACAAGCGACTAACCTGGGCTACTCACATCAAAACTAAAAAATTATCTCTTAAATTAAAACTCAAAATTTGCATACAAATAGTATTGTAATATATATATTATAAGCTACTATTTTATATTTTTAGTGCAATATATTACGTTAAATTTTTTAGTAAATTTTATACATTTAAAATAATAATACAGACATAAATGATGCTAGTAAATAGTTGAATTATTGATTTATATACACTTTTGAGTATTCAATGATGTCATTACATGTTTGAAAACAATACTTTTTAAGTATTTATTAGTGTGCACGACCCAATTATGCCAGCATAATTGGGTCGTGGTCTAGTAAGGGCGAAGCATAACTGAATAAATCAATCCAAGTCATTGTAAAAACAATAATATGGTTAAAATTCTATTGTTCGACTTTGTGTACCCGATAAACTTTATTTATTATTTTGTTTGTTAATGTTAATACAATTATAACTTAAGGAAGCTACCGTATCTAAAAAAATGTAACAACAAATTATTTATAAAAATAAAAACAGTGAAGAGCAATAATAACTGTTTTTTAAAGCGCAAATAAATTTACATATTATAATTTTTGTTAGGTAAATATAAATTTATAACAATATTAGAATCTTTATATTTGTCAATATACAATGAGACCATTGTCTAACAAAAGTATTCAAATTCATTTAACACTTAAATACCCGAAATCAAAAACTCAACTACTTGTTACTGTATTTCAAACGCCCTCAAAAAGCCATAACTCACTTGACACAATATACAACAATGTAAGGACATTAAAACTTACAAACTATACTCTCATAGCTACATACACTATTTGTTATATATATTTCAAAAAAGTAACATAGTTTTTCAAATTTTTATAACAACACAATTAAAAAAATGAATTACACAATATAATTTTGTACACCACAACGAAGCTAATCATGGGTAATACACTAGGCGACAACACAATATTAATTTGAACTCAAGGCCAAGTATTAATTAAACTTATTCACGACTATCTAAGGCTTAAAAAAAATTTCATTTTATTTGTTGCAAAATATTAGTACGAGTATATTTTTATAAAAAAAGTTTTTTGTATGTATTTATTTATGTTTATTATATGTACGATGCATGACCTATGTATAGTAAAAATTAATGATTAATAATTATTTTGCATGCCTCCCTAGCTTATTGTTCTGATGCAAACTGTACTGACATTTTTAATCGTCCATAAAATATATTATTTTTTCTGATTTTGCTACTCTTAAAGTTATAGTCATGAATACCTATTGTACTTAGACTATAAGGCATTAGAAATTAAACAAGAATTTCAATTTAAAAGAAATCGACGAATGAACACATGTAAAAGTATCATTTTGTATATTTGATATAAAGATCCGTTTTTTTTTTTATTTAATCTTTACAAATGGTTATTGACATGATGTTTCTGTGTCTCGCTTAATGTGGTTTGGTTCTTATCTAATGGTAGGATCTAAAATTAAAAAACTGATATTTTTCTTTAGAAAAAATAAACGCATTTAAAATCCGTAGGATTGACAAATTAGATTGTGTACAATAAATATGAAAGTCATTGAAATGCCTTTGGAATAAATTATTGTCTATTTCGGGCATTGAGGCTCTCAAGTCAACTCGTTTACTGCATTGTAATACATTTTTATACGGAAGTTAATGCGTATACATATTTTATTCGTTTTAATTGGACTCTAAATAATCCCACGTCATTTGTTTTAAAGTTTGCATAACAATTTCGGTTTTTTTCATTGTTAGGCATATTTGTTTATTTTTATTTGTTAAGCACAACCGGTATGTTTTATTTTTTTTTATTAAGTTATTGTTTTTAACACAATAAAAAAATTCACCAGAAAAAAAATTAGCTTGATAATTGCATCTCTTCCATAAACTGTATTTATTCTATAATTATTATAAAGGAAATTAATGAAAACACAATAGTGATAATGTCGGAAAGTGTAATTTGAATTTTAAAATACACTACACTCAATTAAAGAATATTTTATATTATGCATATTGCTTTGGTAATAATGCGAAATAACGCACGTTGGTTTCTTTATAGTGTAATTGTAATATTGTGTACTTTAATATAATTATAACAAGTATGTATGCATTTTTTGAACTATATTACATGGGTAAATGAAATAATTTTTAGATGCAGTACATTCAATACACGTTGACAAACCAAAAAAAAAAGAAAAAATTAAAAACTTATTAGAGATTTAAAAATTTTTTTTTTAAACATTTATTACGTATTAGAAACGTATTTTCGTTGTATTGTGTACTTTAAATAGGAAATCTACCTGAAAAAAATTAAAACTCTAACATTGAGTCTTGGATGAATAACAGTTAACAATTAAAATTAACAAATTTAAATTGTATCAATCATTTTGAACGAGAAGCGGTTCATGCCGGCAGAATTGCAGTCTACCACAGTAAAAAAAGATAAAGCGAATATTGTTATTATCTCTAATATGCAAGCAATCTTCAGAAGTAATAGTCTTACACATGTTGCAGACATTTGTTCAGCCATATGTGCAATAGTAAACAGTATTAAATTAGTCATGATAATTATCTTTTGTTTTTTTCCCAAAAAAAGTCAGTATAATAGGGTCACGGCATAACGGGGACGGGGTGGTCTCAGGTTAACAGGAATTATTACAACTGAATGTGATAAAATTACTTTCAAACAAACATATTGATGCTAGTTTTTTAACACCGTACCTCACTTTAATATTTTTTTACTTTGCTGCTTTATACTTTGACTGGTTTGGACGGAACTGTTATAAATAAAATACTTCTGATTCGCATCGAAGCGTTTATTTACTAATAAAAATTAACACTTTCAGTTATAATAATGCCTGTAAATCTGTCACTTTCCAATGCCCCCACTATGTCCCGACCCCACTGTAATGGCTTATTTAACCCCAATTAATGTTTTATATGTTTTAGGTTTTTAAATTTCGGCCTACCGTTTGGTAATTGGTAAGTATATTTTCAAGACATTAAAGTAAACTGCTCATTTGCAAAATACAAGACTAGCACATTGTGGTTGAGACTTATTGGAAACCAGATCACGTTTTGTTTTGAAATTATTAATATATACTTATGTAAAAATGATATGGAAACACTCATGGAAACTGTTATTTTTTTCTTCTTTTTATTAAATGTGAACGATACGCATATTATGAACTTTTCGATTTGGGATTTATCAGTTGAACCGTAGTGGAAGTTTCGGAAATGGGAATTCATAATATATAAATGTTTACAAATGGTGTATAGATCTTAAAAATGTTTTTATTTTAGTAATAAGATAGATACATTTTGGGTTAGGTTAGGTTAGGATAATGACGATTATTTTTGTTACACTATCTAAATTAAGCGGTTTAGGTGATCCATGGGCCCAGACACAAATATGAAAACTAATTAAAAACATCAATGTAAAAACAATACCTTCTCAGCTCTGCATCGAAGCTAAAATATTCATATATCAAAAACTAAGTTGTTTATTCTTTATTCTATATCGCTATGATAAGTTGTTTTTTTTTCAAATTATACTTATAACTATTAAAATAACAGTGCTGTAAAAAAAGGTTAAGAGATAAAAAATGGAAAAATATTTGTTTTTACGAAGTTTATTACTTACATTTAAATTTAATAAATTAGATAATTATCAATACCAATGTAAAAATGACACCTTCTCAGCCCTGAATTGAAGCTAAAATATTTAACTATTAATAATTTATTTTACAATTATGCTGTAACTAAAAGATAATATGTACGCATAACATTAAAAAAAAAAAATTCAGATGATCTTTACTAAAATATGTATCGACTATAGTGTAGCTAATCTGGTATTCTCGTACCTGTATTACAAGGACAACGAACATATTATTGTTTCTCTTAAATTACTAGAAATTGAGAATACGAAAAGAGTAATAAAATGTGATAGATAGGCGTAATTACCTTCTGCTAATTTTTAATAAATTAATCTTTAGTGTTTTATTTCCCTGAAGTAATAAAACAAGTAACAGCCCCAATAAATTGAATTGATCGAAGTTGAAATGGTTTTTAAAAACATGGGCAAATTGTCATATTCATAATTTACATTCTAGGACAAATTAGAATAAAGCGAAATAAAACAGAACTATGTCAGTTTATGTTATAAAATCATAGTGTATGGTGTATAAATGAGCACCAAAAAGATAGATATAAGACATTTTTATTTAAAATATTACAGGAGTATAGTAAAATTATATTTTCAATTTATTTTTATATGGTCGCTATAATCAATGTTATGTGTTTCGAAATTTTGTAATAAACGCAGAAAAATATTTCATCCTTGAGGGTAAATGAGTTTTTACATTTTTTTTTATTATTCCGTTTTTACCAAGATAAATTGCTTACCATCCGTTAATTGTGCTTTGCTGCATATAGTTGAAAAATAACTATTAGATTAGTAATTTATTTTATAATAACACACTGATATGAGTATAATATGGTTTTGAAATACAACAATATATTGTTCTAAAGTGAATTTTTTCATTAATATATGGATCCAAGAAAGGACTCCACGAAAAGATATCTTTTTTTCATTTTTAAGTCCTACTAAGTCTCACTGGAATTGTTTACATATTTTAAATAAAAATTGATTAAATAATTTTTTAATATGATAACAATAAAATGGTATAATGTTTTTTCTTGGCTGGCTAAAATAATAACACTCTAGTTTAACCTCATATCGATTCAAAAATGTAACGAGTAAAAAATTACAATTTTACAAAGAACCGTTTTAACTTTTTCTCAACATATTTTTTAATGTTTTTATTTATAACAATGGTTTTACTAATTACATATTCGACATAAAAAATAACGAAACCCTATTTAATATGATTACATTAAATTAAAATAACACAATTCAAAACCTTGCTTCAATTATTGATTACGGTCTTGCTTCTATTTTAACGTAAAACCCGTCGACAAACTTTAGTGTCGTTGAAAACATTACACAAAGATTTTCTGGTTTAGGACACTTATCCGACGGATTAAAACGATAAGACCTAAACAGTGTTTAGTTGACAGTTTTATTGACATATGTTTTAATGCTTTTAGCAGTTATTTAAATTAACTATTTTACTAATCACGTTATTGGCAAAAAAATCTCTTTCCATTCTTTATAACAGAATATCTCATTTTGAAAAAAAAAGAAAAGTCCAAAAACTAAAAATAAAGACATCGATATGAAGAATATAATACACTAACACATTAAGGATGTCTAAAACCGAGAGAATATGCGTTTAGGTAACTTAAAAAGTTTACAGAAAATATTTAGTAAAACGAGACAACACCGTCAAATTGGTAAGCCAAAATAATAACCATAACCGAAATACCTAAAATCTAAAAAATAACAAAACCCTATCTAATATCATTACAAAATATCCGAAAAGTACAATATAAATGTGTAAATAATTTTGGTTCTAAAATCTGCTTCAATAATTGATTACGGTCTCGCTTCTATTTTAACGTAACACCCGTCGACAAATTTTAGTGTCGTTGAAAACATTACACGAAGGTTTTCTGGTTTAGGACACTTATCCGACGGATGAAAACGATAAGACCGGACCAGTGTTGAGATGACTGTTTTCATTTGAAGCATTGCATATTTGTAACCGGGGCAATTCCTGTAACCAGCACTAAAAGGAAGAAACGAATACGGATGGCGACTGCGACATGCTTCGGGCAAGAAGTTGTCCGGGTTGAATTTCTCCGGGTCGGGATAGATTTGCGCATTAAAGTGTAACAGAGCAGGGAAAATTGCGAACGTTGACCCTGCAGATATTTTTAAAAATTACTTTACTTAGTTATTTTAAGCATCAAATGTGCCTAATTATCAAACAAATATATCTATGGCCGTACCTGCAGGGATTAAATAGCCTCCAATCATTGTTTCCTTTTCTACGTTTCTGCCAAATAATGGAAGGGGGGGGAAATGTCGCATAGTTTCTTTGATTACACGTTCCAAGTATTCCATCTTTTGTAAATCATCATAGGTAGGTTGTCGATCGGGATCGCCAGAAGAAAATATTGTCAATAACTCTTCCAACACCTATTATTAGGCAAGAAAAAAAATATACATTTTTTTCGTTATCAAGAATACCTATAATGTGTAATTTTAAAATTTATATATGAATACAAAATATGGGTTACTTTATTTTGTACATCCTGATGATGAGCCAACATAAATATTGTACATGCGTTCGTCATAGCTGTTGTGTCTTGTCCTCCTAATGCCATATAAAAAAAAAAAAAAATGTAAAAAAATATCTCTTTTAATAAGTATGTTAATTAATATAATAAATATTCTGGTAGTTCTATCGAAATAATATTTTTTAAAAATCACGTACCACCCATAACAGTAATTATTTCATCACGTAATTGGTTTAATGGCATCTGATGTTCATTCTCGAGCATTATCTCTATAAACGATTTAAGGCCAATACACTCTTCGTTATGTTGATCTTGACTGTTAAAATTATTTTTCAACTCTGTATTTTTTCTCTGGATTAAATTGTCGATGAAATTGTAAATTTTACTCTGGCTAATGTCATGTTTGCGTTTAAGCGACGATAACTGAAAGAGAATCTTGCTCCTTAACCACGGGTGTACTATTTGGTATTCCCAAACCTAAAACAAATCTTCATTACAAAAGACTGAGATGTCAGCTCAATCACATTATGAGTAAAGTACTTTTGAGTTATTAAGTATGCCTTGGAACATAGATTCGTTCCAGAAATCATTAAATATTGAAAGTATACCTTTAGTATGACATGTAAATTCTCCACAAATACATGCTTGGCGTTTTTCTGTGCATTAAATTTTACACCCAAAGCGGTTCTTCCGATCATTTCCAATGTCGCCATACCGATTGCCCAGCTTATTTCACATTCATTTGTATTATTTTCCCGTTTCTCGCACAACACCTGGCTTAAGAATTTTGCTTCCTCGTAAAATATTGGTACAAACGATTTAAGCAATGAAAACTTAAACCCCGAAGATACCAATTTTCTATAAGTATGATATCAAATTTATATAATGTTTGAAAGTAGGTAACTCTATGTTTAAATATTTTCCATTTTATTTTTCAATTGGTTATACATATTGACGCTATATTATTTTTTATGTTTGGTTTTTCTATAATTGTAATAAAAAAAAATATATAATCTTTCTAAAAACGTTCACCTGTTCATTTTCCATTCATGGAACTTCCTGTTTGTAAATATTCCATCGCCCATAATTGATTCGCTTAACACATTATAATGTTTAGATTTTTGGAACAGATTAGTATTAGTTAGAACCGCTTCTACATCTTCAGGTTTTTTGGGAAATATGTATAAGTCATTAAAAAGCCACACTTTGAATAAGGCGTACTCGTATCTATATTACAATTACAACAAACAAATTATTGTTGATCTCAAAGTACTAAATATTGTGATTAATGAAATGTAACAAATAGGATTGTGTAAAGCGTAATTACTCTCTGCCAACTTTTAAAATATTCTTCAATAGCTTTTCAGGTCCTCCAAAAATTATAGGTAACATTCCCACCAAAAAGAATCCATCTCGACCTGGTATTCGATTTGCTAATGTTGTCTTTCTTCGGTTTACTATTTTAAAATAAAGAACTACTAAAAATAATATTACCGTTATAAGTATAACGACAATGTTATTCAGGCTTGTTTCATTTATTATGTCTGAGACCTGAAAAAATCGTGTCCATTAATTGGTAGTTTTTCTTATCATTGTATTATTTTCGTTACATATAATTTAGTGCTATAACTAAACGATAATATGTACGCATAACATTGTTAAAAAAAAATCAGATTAACTTTACCAAAATATGTATATACTACAGTAGCTAATTAGCTAATACACTAGCATTCACTCATTTCAATGGATAGTTAAAGTTGAAATGGTTTTTAAAAACATGAGGAAATTGTCATATTCATAAATCACATTATAAATATCACCTATTGTTTATTAAAATATTTGGTAATTTTGACTTAGGCCGGTTATAATACATTTTAACAAACAAACAGCTTAGTCCATATGCCAAAATTTAAGTTTCTACATACAATAATTAGTAACATAATACTCACACAATATTCAACTAACTTTTTTTAAACAGATAATGATAGTCATATGCCATTTGTATTAAACTCAAATATGGGCTTTAATCTTTTATATTTTGGGTTACCGTTTTGTAAGAACACATCAATTTTTTATGACAAAATAATACATTTATGGAAATCCTTTTTTTTTTTTTTTATTGAATGTCAGCGATACGCATATTATGAAATTTTCAATTTGGGATTTTCAGTGGAACCTTAGTGGAAGTTTGGAAAATAGGAATTCATAATAATATGTATATGTTTAAAAATGTATTGATCAAAAAATGTTTTTATTTTAGTCATAAGGTACGTTTAGGGTTAGGTTAGGTTAATGACGATTATTTTATCTTACACTATCCAAAATTTGGAAATTATAATAAAAACACGATCATTTTACGAATGTCGCTATAAACTTTTTAATTTTAGATATTAGATAATAGACAATTTAGAGGAATCTGAAGAAGTTAGTATAATTTTAGTGTAATCATTTTAACAATAAAAATGATTTAAAAATATATGAGGATTTTCTTTTTACTTAAAATCCTAGTCATAATAATTGTAATGTTAAGTTGATAATTATTTACCTGCCGAGACAAAACCATTTCATTTAATCCCATTTTTTTTACGACGAAAACTTAAGATTCTAATTTTCTATAATAAATTCAAAGCAACTATACACAACGACTAACTAGGTTTTTAATTATTCTTACATTTTATACTATCATATTATATGCTTTCCCACTAGTATTCAATTTTCAATAGGTATTATTTATGAGTACGTTCATAAGTTCTGTGAAATAATTATGCCAGCATAATTGGGTCGTGGTCTAGTAAGGGCGAAGCATAACTGAATAAATCAATCCAAGTCATTGTAAAAACAATGATATGGTTAAAATTGTATTATTCGACTTTGTTTTCTCGATAAACTTTATTTATTATTTTGTTTGTTAATGTTAATACAATTATAACTTAGGGAGGCTACCGCATCTAAAAAAATGCAACAACAAATTATTTATAAAAATAAAAACAGTGAAGAGCAATAATAACTGTTTTTTTAAAGCGCAAATAAATTTACATTGAAATTTCACCAAAAAAAAAAAAAATCAGCTTGATAATTGCATCTCTTCCATAAACTGTATTTATTCTATAATATTATAAAAGAAAATGTAATTTCAGCAAATGTAATTTTAATTTTAAACGACACTACACGTGATTAATGAATATTTGATATTTTGCATATTGCTTATGTAATAATGAGAAATAACGCAAGATGGTTTCTTTATAGTGTAATTGTAATATTGTGTACTTAATAATTTCTAAACAACAAAGTTTTTTTTGACTATTTATTTTGAAACCTTGTCTGTTGTCATGTGGTGTAAATACAAAATCATGCAGGGTAGGGTTAAGTAATTATACATTGTAATTATAATACAACTGACACTAAATTTAACTATTGGACGTCTTGGGTTTTGCCTGTTTTGTACTATTTAATAAATAAACATATGTATTTTTTAACGTATCATATGAACTATAATGTTTGTTAGGTAAATAGAAATTTATAACAATATTAGAATGTTTATATTTGTCAATATACAATGAGACCATTGTCTAACAAAAGTATTCAAATTCATTTAACACTTAAATACCCGAAATCAAAAACTCAACTACTTGTTACTGTATTTCAAACGCCCTCAAAAAGCCATAACTCACTTGAAACAATGTAAAGACATGATGTTTCTGTGTCTCGCTTAATGTGGTTTGGTTCTTATCTAATGGTAGGATCTAAAATTAAAAATCTGATATTTTTCTTTAGGAAAAAAAAACACATTTAAAATCCGTAGGATTGACAAATTAGATTGTGTGCAATAAATATGAAAGTCATTGAAATGCCTTTGGAATAAATTATTGTCTATTTCGGGCATTGAGGCTTTCAAGTCAACTCGTTTACTGCATTGTAATACATTTTTATACGGAAGTTAATGCGTATACATATTTTATTCGTTTAATTGGACTCTAAATAATCCCACGTCATTTGTTTTAAAGTTTGCATAACAATTTCGGTTTTTTTCATTATTGGGCATATTTTTTTTTTTTTATTTGTTTAGCACAACCGGTATGTTTTATTTACGTCAAGGCTTCAACAACTGCGGTTATTAGCCAATTATACGTTTGTAGACTCAAGGACTAAGTGATATTAAGTTCTTTACAAAAGGACAAAAGGTAAAGTTCTTAGAGGCTAACTGCAATGTTTATTTTAGTTAAAAAATATTTTTTTTTTAGTGCTGTTCTCTTCATTTAAGGCTCCTTCGAAAATGATCGGCATATATATGGTTTTTCATTTGTCTAGATGCTTTGAGCTGTCCTGGATTATACAGGGTGTTCCAGCATGAAAGGTAAGTAATAGGTGATTGAAAATCTGGGGATCCCCAAATAAGCCCCCCGTTTTCATTTTTTCGATAAGTCAAAAATTGAAGGTTTCGACAGTCAAGTAAAAAAATAATGACCTAAAAAACCAAAAAATTAATTCATGTTATTCAGTGCAAAATGTTCACCTTAGAAGAGGGGTCACATCAATTTCAGTCTTTTTCAGACCCTAACTCTTCTCTTATCACTTATCCTATCATTTATTTCTTACCTCTAGTCTCTAATCATTTGTCTCCTATCACTTATTTTTATCATTTATTTCTCATCTCTTGTTTCTAATCATTTATCTCTAATCTCTTATCATTTATCTTAAATCTCTCATAATTTATCTCTTACCAATTATCTCTTTTCTTTTATCTCTTATCAATTATGTCTTAGCATTTATCTTTTATCACTTATCATTTATTTCTGGTCTCTAATCATTTTTCTCTTATCATTTTTTGAGTTAGAAGCCGAAAGGGACTGAAAATGATGTGGCCCCTCTTTTAAGGTGAGCTTTAGCACTGAATAACAGGGCGTAATTTTTTTTTCTTAAGTCATTGTTTTTTTACTTAATTGCCGAAACCTTCAATTTTTGACTTATCGAAAAAATGAAAATGGGGGGCTTATTTGGGGGTCCTCTAGATGCCCAATCACCTATTACTCACCTTTCATGCTGGAACACCCTGTATGTTGGATTCAGTAAGTTGGTTATAGTTAGGTCGACTTGGCAATTATCGCAATGGGTAGGAGGATCCTTATTTGTTTGTTATGCTTGTGTTAACAGAGAATGTCCCATTCTGGCTTTTGTTAAGGTGACTTCGTGCCGTCTTACTAAGTGTGAGGGAATAGGCCATTTTCAATAATTTTCTTAAAATTTTTAAGTTTATGAGTGAGTGGCGTAGAATCCAAATAATTTTGCCATACCATGTTTATTTTTTTTAAATTTAATTTAATTTTAAAAAACCATCATAAAATACATAGAATACAAAAACATCAAGTTAGTTTACATGATTATCTATCTCTTTTAAGCTATAATAGCTTGTGTTAGAGATAGAGAGTAATTAATTAATAATTAAGAACACAAATTATATCATTAAGTAACAAAGTAATGTGATAAATAAAATAGAAGTAAAAAACCAAAAAAAAATTTAAAAATTTTAACATTAGAAAAATTGTGAGTATGAGATGTAATATTAAATATAACAGAAACATATGAATGACTTAAACTATTTTAGAAAACTATTATTAATACACAATTTCTTTAACATTACTTTTAGAATAGTGAATATTTTTTTTATAATGCCACGGCAAAGATTTAAAATACATAGGTTCTAAATAATTAACAAAAGATTTATAAAAACAATTTGACAGGTATATTATACCGTATATTTTCTCTATTACCTTCCAACAATTTATAATTTTTACCTTGTATGAACCTTTTACAAGTGTGCGAAATGTCAATTTTTTTATGAAGAAATCTGGTTGGTAAAATACCCAGCTCTCTATAATTTTGAGTCGTAGAATGTTGCAAGGAGTTCTTGTTTAAACAAATTCTTATTATGTTATTCTGGTTTACTTGCAATTTATTTAGAACATTATCGCCTAATCCCTCCCCCCCATACTAGCATTCCATATTGGTTATTGATTGATATAGGGCAAAATAAATTACATATTAATATCAAAATTGGGCAATATCTGTAGTAATATTTTGTGATTCACAGTATCAAATGCCTTTTTTAAGTCCAAGGATACAGCAATCACCTTGTTACTGTTATCTAATTCATTAAAAATAAACTAGGTCGTACTAAATAGAGCATCATCTAATTGTATTATTCGACTTTGTGTACCCGATAAAATTTATTTATAATTTGGTTTGTTAATGTTAACACAATAATAACATTGGGTAAGTCTACCGTATCTAAAAAAATGTAACAACAAATTATTTAAAAAAGTAAAAACAGTGAAGAGCAATAATAACTGTTTTTTCAAAGCGCAAATAAATTTACATTAAAATTCACCAGACAAAAAAATTAGCTTGATAATTGCATCTCTTCCATAAACTGTATTTATTATATAATTATTATAAAGGAAATTAATGAAAACACAATAGTAATAATGTCGGAAAGTGTAATTTGAATTTTAAAATACACTACACTCAAATAAAGAATATTCTATATTATGCATATTGCTTTGGTAATAATGCGAAATAACGCACGATGGTTTCTTTATAGTGTAATTGTAATATTGTGTACTTTAATATTAATATAACAAGTATGTATGCTTTTTTTTAACTATATTACATGGGTAAATGAAATAATTTTTTGTTGCAGTACATTCAATACACGTTGACAAACCAAGAAAAAAGAAAAAATTAAAAACTGATTAGAGACTTTTTTATTTTTTTTTAATCATTTTTTATGTATTAGAAACGTATTTTCGTTGTATTGTGTACTTTAAATAGGAAATCTACCTGAAAAAAAATTAAAACTCTAACATTGAGTCTTGGATGAATAACAGTTAACAATTAAAATTAAAAATTTAAATTGTATCAATCATTTTGAACGAGAAGCGGTTCATGCCGGTAGAATTGCAGTCTACCACAGTAAAAAAAGATAAAGCGAATATTGTTATTATCTCTAATATGGAAGCAATCTTCAGAAGTAATAGTCTTACACATGTTGCAGACATTTGTTCAGCCATATGTGCAATAGTAAACAGTATCAAATTAGTCATGATAATTATCTTTTGTTTTTTTCCCAAAAAAAGTCAGTATAGTAGGGTCACGGCATAACGGGGACGGGGAGGTCTCAGGTTTACAGGAATTATAACAACTGAATGTGATAAAATTACTTTCAAACAAACATTTTGATGCTAGTTTTTTAACACATCACCTCACTTTAATATTTTCTTACTTTGCTGCTTTTTACTGTGACTGGTTTGGACGGTACTGTTATAAAAAAAATACTACTGTTTCGCATCGAAGCGTTTATTTACTAATAAAAATTTACACTTTCAGTTATAATAATCCCTGTAAATCTGTCACTTTCCAATGTCCCGACCCCACTGTAATGGCTTTTTTAACCCCAATTGATGTTTTATATGGTTTATATGTTTTAGGTTTTTAAATTTTGGCCTACCGTTTGGTAATGGGTAAGTTTATTTTCAAGACATTAAAGTAAACTGTTCATTTGCAAAATACAAGACTAGCACATTGTGGTTGAGACTTATTGGAAACCAGATCACGTTTTGTTTTGAAATTAATAATATATACTTATGTAAAAATGATATGGAAACGGTTATTTTTTTCTTCTTTTTATTAAATGTGAACGATACGCATATTATGAACTGTTCGATTTGGGATTTATCAGTTGAACCGTAGTGGAAGTTTCGGAAATGGAAATTCATAATATATTAATGTTTACAAATGGTTTATAGATCTTAAAAATGTTTTTATTTTAGTAATAAGATAGATACATTTTGGGTTAGGTTAGGTTAGGATAATGACGATTATTTTTGTTACACTATCTAAATTAAGCGGTTTAGGTGATCCATGGGCCCAGACACAAATATGAAAACTAATTAAAAACATCAATGTAAAAACAATATCTTCTCAGCTCTGCATCGAAGCTAAAATATTCATATATCAAAAACTAAGTTGTTTATTCTTTATTCTATATCGCTATGATAAGTTGTTTTTTTTTTCATATTATACTTATAACTATTAAAATAACAGTGCAATAAAAAAAGGTTAAGAGATAAAAAATGGATAACATTTGTTTTTAAGAAGTTTAATACATACATTTAAATTTAATAAATTAGATAATTATCAATACCAATGTAAAAAAATAACACCTTGTCAGCCCTGAATTGAAGCTAAAATATTTAACTATTAATAATTTATTTTACAATTATGCTGTAACTAAAAGATAATATGTACGCATAACATTGAAAAAAAAAAAATTCAGATGATCTTTACTAAAATATGTATAAACTATAGTGTAGCTAATCTGGTATTCTCGTATCTGTATTACAAAGACAACGAACATATTATTGTTTCTCTTAAATTACTAGAAATTGAGAATACGAAAAGAGTAATAAAATGTGATAGATAGGCGTAATTACCTTCTGCTAATTTTTAATAAATTAATCTTTAGTGTTTAAGTTCCCTGAAGTAATAAAACAAGTAACAGCCCCAATAAATAGAATTGATCGAAGTTGAAATGGTTTTTAAAAACATGGGCAAATTGTCATATTCATAATTTACAATCTAGGACACATTAGAATAAAGCGAAATAAAACAAAATTATGTCAGTTTATGTTATAAAAACATTTATCCTTGAGGGTAAAAGAGTTTTTACATTTTTTTTTATTATTCCGTTTTTATCAAGACAAATTGCTTATCATCCGTTAATCGTAGTTTGCTGATTATAGTTGGAAATTAACTATTAGATTAGTAATTTATTTTATAATAACACACTGATATGAGTATAATATGGTTTTGAAATACAACAATATATTGTTCTAAAGTGAATTTTTTCATAATTATATGGATCCAAGAAAGGACTCCACGAAAAGATATCTTTTTTAATTTTTAAGTCCTATTAAGTCTCCCTGGAATTGTTTACATATTTTAAATAGAAATTGATTAAATAATTTGTTTAATATGATAATAATAAAATGGTATAATGTTTTTTCTTGGCTGGCTAAAATAATAACACTCTAATTTAACCTCATATCGATTCAAAAATGTAACGAGTAAAAAATTAACATATTTTTTAATGTTTTTATTTATAACAACGGTTTTACTAACTACATATTCGTCATGAAAAATAACGAAACCCTATTTAATATGATTACATTAAATTAAAATAACACTATTAAAAACATTGCTTCAATAATTGATTACGGTCTTGCTTCTATTTTATCGTTAAACCCTTCGACAAACTTTAGTGTCGTTGAAAACATTACACGGAGATTATCTGGTTTAGGACTCTTATCCGACGGATTAAAACGATAAGACCTAAACAGTGTTTAGATGACAGTTTTATTGACATATTTTTTAATGCTTTTAGCAGTTATTTAAGTCCAAAAACTAAAAATAAAGACATCGATATGAAGAATATAATACACTTACACATTAATGATGTCTAAAACCGAGAGAATATGCGTTTAGGTAACTTAAAAAGTTTACAGAAAATATTTAGTAAAACGAGACAACACCGACAAATTGGTAAGCCAAAATAATAACCATAACCGAAATACCTAAAATCTAAAAAATAACAAAACCCTATCTAATATCATTACAAAAAATCCGAACAGTACAATATAAATGTGTAAATAATTTTGGTTCTAAAATCTGCTTCAATAATTGATTACGGTCTCGCTTCTATTTTAACGTAACACCCGTCGACAAATTTTAGTGTCGTTGAAAACATTACACGAAGATTTTCTGGTTTAGGACACTTATCCGACGGATGAAAACGATAAGACCGGATCAGAGTTGAGATGACTGTTTTCATTTGAAGCATTGCATATTTGTAACCGGGGCAATTCCTATAACCAGCACTAAAAGGAAGAAACGAATACGGATGGCGACTGCGACATGCTTCGGGCAAGAAGTTGTCCGGGTTGAATTTCTCCGGATCGGGATAGATTTGCGCATTAAAGTGTAACAGAGCAGGGAAAATTAGGAACGTTGACCCTGCAGATATTTTTAAAAATTACTTTACTTTGTTATTTTAAGTATCAATTGTGGATAGTTATCAAACAAATATATCTATGGCCGTACCTGCAGGGATTAAATAGCCTCCAATCATTGTTTCCTTTTCTACGTTTCTGCCAAATAATGGGAGGGGGGGGAAATGTCGCATAGTTTCTTTGATTACACGTTCCAAGTATTCCATGTTTTGTAAATCATCATAGGTAGGTTGTCGATCGGGATCGCCAGAAGAAAATATTGTCAATAACTCTTCCAACACCTATTATGAGGCAAAGAAAAAAATATACAATTTTTTCGTTACCAAGAATACCCAAAACGTGTAATTTTAAAATTTATATAAAAATACAAAATATGGGTTACTTTATTTTGTACATCCTGATGATGAGCCAACATAAATATTATACATGCGTTCGTCATAGCTGTTGTGTCTTGACCTCCTAAATACCACATAAAAAAAAAAATAGAGAAAAACAATTCCTCTTAATACGCATGTTAAAATATATAATAAACATACGACCAATTCTTTCCAAAAGTCATTTTAAAAAAAAAACACGTACCAATTATAACAGTAATTATTTCATCCCGTAATTGGTTAAATGTCAACTGATTTTCATTCTCGAGCATTATCTCAATAAACGATTTAGATTTAAGGCCAATACATTCATCGTTATATTCTTCCTGATTGTTTATATTGTTCTTCAATTCTGTATTTTTTCTCTGAACTAAATCGTCGATGAAATTAAAAATTTTACTTTGACTTATGTCATGTTTACGTTTAAGCGAAGAAAACTGAAATAGACTTTTGTTCCAAAACCACGGGTGTGTTATTCGGTATTCCCAAACCTAAAACCAATCTTCATTAAAAAAGGCTGACATGCCAACTCAAAAACATCATCGGTAAAGTACTTATTAGTTATAAAGTGTGCCTTGTAATATATATTCATTCCAGAAATCATGAAATATTGAACGTATACCTTTAGTATGACATGTAAATTCTCCACAAATACATGCTTTGCGTTTTTCTGTGCATTTAATTTTACACCCAAAGCGGTTCTTCCGATCATCTCCATTGTCGCCATACCGATTGCCCAGCTTATTTCACATTCATTTGTATTATTTTCCCGTTTCTCGTACAACACATGGCTTAAGAATTTTGCTTCCTCGTAAAATATTGGTACGAACGATTTAAGCATCGAAAACTTAAACCCCGAAGATACCAATTTTCTATAAGTATGATATAAAATTCAAATGAAATTTGTAAGTATGTAATTTCATGTTTTAATATTTTCCATTATATTTTTCAATTGGTTATACATATTGACACTAGATTGTTTTTTCAGGTTGTCTTTTTTATAATTATAATAAAAAATAAATCTAATCTAACACTAAAAAAGTTCACCTGTTCATTTTCCATTCATGAAACATCCTGTTTGTAAATATTCCATCGCCCATAATTGATTCGCTTAACACATTATAAACTCTACCTTTTTGGAACAGATTAGGATTAGTGAGAACCGCTTCTACATCTTCAGGTTTATTAAGAAATACGACTAAGCTATTTAAAACCCACCACTTGTGTAAGGTGTACTCGTATCTGTATAACAAAAACCACAAACAAATTATTGTTGCTCTTAAATAGAAATTGAGAATATGAAAAGAGTATTAAACGTAATAGATAGACGTGAATACAACATAATTACTTTCTGGAAATGTTGAATATATTCATCAACATTTTTTCAGATCCTCCAAGTAAAAGAAGTAACCCATCCATAAAAAAATATCCATTTGGACCGGGTATTTGTTTTGCCAATGATGTATATCTCCAGTTTACAATTTTAAAATAAAGAACTACTAAAAATAATATTACCGCTGTAAGTATAACGACAATGTTATTCAGGCTTGTATTATTTATTATCACCCACACCTGAAAATATCGTGTCCATTAATTAATAGTTTTATATATCATGGTATTTTTTTCGTTGCATATAATTTAGTGCTATAACTAAAAGTTAATTTGTACACATAACATTGTTAAAAAAAGCAGATTATCTTTACTAAAATATGTGTAGACTACAGTAGCTAATTAGCTAATACACTAGCATTGATTCATTTCCATAGATAGTTGAAGTTGAAATGGTTTTTAAATAAAAAAAATTTTCAGCCGAGTCTGCAACCACGAAAGAGCATTTTCATGTATCTTGTAAGTACTAAATAAATTTAGAGTATTGGTGGAATTATAAATAATGATGTAGTATATTACCAAGCAGTAACAAGTTAGTATCTAAGGTGGCTAGTATATTAAAACATCAAGTTTCTGGCTAATATTGTAGTTTTTAATATCTGGCATAAAACAACTCATAGAGAATTTGGGCACTTAAACTATTATGAATTTATCATTTAGTCTATTATCTCTTATCAGGTAACAGCGTAACGCATTTTTGGTAACACTAAGTAAATAACACTTTTTTTGTTTATGTGCCTAAGCTAAAATTGTCTTATTCATAAATTACATTAATAATATCACCTATTGCTTTTAAAAATATTTAGTAATTATGACCTATGCCTAATAATAACACATTTTAACAAAAAAACGGCTTAGTCCATTTGCCAAAATTTAAGTTTCTACCTACAATAATTAGTAACATAATATCTACACAATATTACACTAACTTTTCGGTAAATGATTTTTTTAACCCTTTCAGGACGACACCTTGAAAAACAGATATTGATGGTCATATGCCATTTGTATTAAAATTAAATACGGGCTTAAGTCTTTTAAATTTTGTGTTATTGTTTTGTAAGAACATACTAATTCTTTAAAACAAAATAATATTTTTATGGGAACTGTTATTTTTTTTCCTCTTTTTATTAAATTTCAACGATACGCATATTATGAACTTTTCAATTGGGGATTTATCAGTTAAACCTTAGTGGAAGTTTCGGAAATGGGAATTCATAATATTTAAATGTTTAAAAAGAGTTTATTGATCTTAAAAATATTTTTATTTTAATCATAAGATAGATACATTTTGGGTTAGGTTAGGTAAGGATAATGACGATTATTTTATCTTACACTTTCCAAAGTAAGTAGTTAAGGTGATGCCGTGAGTCCAGACAAAAAAAAAAATATCAATGTAAACCTTCTCAGCCCGGAATTGGATGAAATTTGCAAATTATAATAGAAACACTGTTAAGTTGATAATTACTTACCTGCCGAGACAAAACCATTTCATTTAATCCCATTTTTTTTACGACGAAAACTTAAGATTCTAATTTTCTATAATAAATTCAAAGCAACTATACACAACGACTAACTAGGTTTTTAATTATTCTTACATTTTATACTATCACATTATATGCTTTCCCACTAGTATTCAATTTTCAATAGGTATTATTTATGAGTACGTTCATAAGCTCTGTGAAACTCACATTTTCATTAAAAATATAAATTTGCATACAAATAATATTGTAATATATATAATATAAGCAACTATTTAAAATTTTTTGTGCAATATAATACGTTAAATTTTTACGTTAAAATCATACAATTTCTTTTAAAGAATTCAAAACAATTATAATTATGTAATTAAATTTAGTTGAAGTAGTGTTACTGGACACCCTCTTCTATCACGTTGTCCTGTCATTGTATTATATATTCAAATTTTCTATAATATATTCTTAGCAAATATACACAACGACTAACTTGGTTTTTTAATTATTCTTACATTTTTTTATACTCTAATGTCATATGCACTCCCACGAGCATTGAGGAAAAATAAATAATATTCAATTTTCAATAGGTATTATTTATGAATACGTTCATAAGCTCTGCGAAACTCACATTTTCATTAAAATAATAAATTTGCATACAAATAATATTGTAATATTATTAATATAAGCTACTATTTAATATTTTTAGTGCAATATATTACGTTAAATTTTTTAGTAAATCTTATATATTTAAAATAATAATACAGACATAAATGATGCTAGTAAATAGTTAAATCATTGATTTATCTACTTTTATTCTATCTTTATACACTTTTGAATATTCAAAAATGACATTACATGTTTGAAAACAATACTTTTTAAGTATTTATTAGTGTGCACGACCCAATTATGCTGGCATAATTGGGTCGTGGTCTAGTAAGGGCGAAGCATAACTGAATAAATCAATCCAAGTCATTGTAAAAACCATAATTTGGTTAAAATTGTATTATTCGACTTTGTGTACCCGATAAACTTTATTTATTATTTTGTTGGTTAATGTTAACACAATAATAACATAGGGTAAGCCTACCGTATCTAAAAAAAATGTAACAACAAATTATTTAAAAAAGTAAAAACAGTGAAGAGCAATAATAACTGTTTTTTCAAAGCGCAAATAAATTTACATTAAAATTCACCAGACAAAAAAATTAGCTTGATAATTGCATCCCTTCCATAAAAAGTATTTATTCTATAATTATTATAAAGGAAATTAATGAAAATACAATAGTAATAATGTCGGAAAGTGTAATTTGAATTTTAAAATACACTACACTCAATTAAAGAATATTTTATATTATGCATATTGCTTATGTAATAATGCGAAATAACGCACGATGGTTTCTTTATAGTGTAGTTGTAAAATTGTGTACTTTAATATTAATATAACAAGTATGTATGCATTTTTTGAACTATATTACATGGGTAAATGAAATAGTTTTTAGATGCAGTACATTCAATACACGTTGACAAACCAAATTAAAAACTTATTAGAGACTTTTTTATTTTTTTTAAACATTTATTATGTATTAGAAACGTATTTTTGTTGTATTGTGTACTTTAAATAGAAAATCTACCTGAAAAAAAATTAAAACTCTAACATTGAGTCTTGGATGAATAACAGTTAACAATTAAAAATACCAAATTTAAATTGTATAACTCATTGAACGAGAAGCGGTTCGTGCCGGTAGAATTGCAGTCTACCACAGTAAAAAAAGATAAAGCGAATGTTGTTATTATCTCTAATATGCAAGCAATCTTCAGAAGTAATAGTCTCACACACGTTGTAGACATATTTTGTTCAGTCATATGTACAATAGTAAACAGTATTAAATTAGTCATGATAATCATCTTGTTTTTTTTCAAAAAAAGTCAGTATAGTAGGGTCACGGCATAGTGGGGACGGGGAGGTCTCAGGTTTACAGGAATTATTACAACTGAATGTGATAAAATTACTTTCAAACAAACATTTTGATGCTAGTTTTTTAACTTTTTCTTAACATATTTTATAATGTTTTTATTTATATCTCCGGTTTTACTAACTACATAAAAAATAACGAAACCCTAACTAAGATGATTACATAAAATTCAAATAACACTATTCAAAACCTTGGTTAAATAATTGATTACGGTCTCGCTTTTATTTTAATGTAACACCCGTCGACAAACTTTAGCGTCGTTGAAAACATTACACGAAGATTTTCTGGTTTAGGACACTTTTCCGACGGATTAAAACGATAAAACCAGACCAGTGTTGAGATGCCTGTTTTCATTTGAAGCATTGCATATTTGATACCGGGGCATATTTGATACCACTAAAAGGAAGAAACGAATACGAATGGCGACTGCGACATGCTTCGGGCAAGAAGTTGTCCGGGTTGAATTTCTCCGGATCGGGATAGATTTCCGCATTTAAGTGTAACAGAGCAGGAAAATTACCAACGTTGACCCTGCAGATATTCTTGAAAATTACTTTACTTAGTTATTTTAAGTCTTGACCTCCTAATACCATGTATAAAAAAAAAAAATTTAAAAAAGCTATCTCTTTTAATAAGTATGTTAATTAATATAATAAATATTCTAGTAGTTCTATCGAAATAATATTTTTAAAAAACACGTACCACCCATAACAGTAATTATTTCATCACGTAATTGGTTTAATGGCATCTGATGTTCATTCTCGAGCATTATCTCTATAAACGATTTAAGGCCAATACACTCTTCGTTATGTTGATCTTGACTGTTAAAATTATTTTTCAACTCTGTATTTTTTCTCTGGATTAAATTGTCGATGAAATTGTAAATTTTACTCTGGCTAATGGCATGTTTGCGTTTAAGCGACGATAACTGAAAGAGAATCTTGCTCCTTAACCACGGGTGTGTTATTCGGTATTCCCAAACCTAAAACAAATCTTCATTACAAAAGACTGACATGTCAGCTCAATCACATTATCGGTAAAGTACTTTTGAGTTATTAAGTATGCCTTGGAACATCGATTCGTTCCAGAAATCATTAAATATTGAAAGTATACCTTTAGTATGACATGTAAATTCTCCACAAATACGTGCTTGGCGTTTTTCTGTGCATTAAATTTTACACCCAAAGCGGTTCTTCCGATCATTTCCAATGTCGCCATACCGATTGCCCAGCTTATTTCACATTCATTTGTATTATTTTCCCGTTTCTCGCACAACACCTGGCTTAAGAATTTAGCTTCCTCGTAAAATATTGGTACGAACGATTTAAGCAATGAAAACTTAAACCCCGAAGATACCAATTTTCTATAAGTATGATATCAAATTTATATAATGTTTGAAAGTAGGTAACTCTATGTTTAAATATTTTCCATTATATTTTTCAATTGGTTATACAATATATTGACTCTATATTATTTTTTATGTTTTGTTTTTCTATAATAATAGTAATAAAAAAAAATATAATCTTTCTAAAAAAGTTTACCTGTTCATTTTCCATTCATGGAACATCCTGTTTGTAAATATTCCATCGCCCATAATTGATTCGCTTAACACATTATAATTTTTAGCTTTTTGGAACAGATTAGGATTTGTAAGAACCGCTTCTACATCTTCAGGTTTTTGGATATATGTATAAGTCATTAAAAAGCCACACTTTGAATAAGGCGTACTCGTATCTATATTACAATTACAACAAACAAATTATTGTTGATCTCAAGTACTAAATATTGTGATTAATGAAATGTAACAAATAGGATTGTGTAAAGCGTAATTACTCTCTGCCAACTTTTAAAATATTCTTCAATAGCTTTTCAGGTCCTCCAAAAACTATAGGTAACCTTCCCACCAAAAAGAATCCATCTCGACCTGGTATTCGATTTGCTAATGTTGTCTTTCTTCGGTTTACTATTTTAAAATAAAAAACTACTAAAAATAATATTGCCGTTATAAGTATAACGACAATGTTATTCAGGCTTGTTTCATTTATTATGTCTGAGATCTGAAAAAATCGTGTCCATTAATTAGTAGTTTTACTTATCATGGTATTATTTTCATTACATATAATTTAGTGCTATAACTAAAAGATAATATGTACGCATAACATTGTTTAAAAAAAATTAGATTATGTTTACCATAATATGTATAGACTACAGTAGCTAATATTGACTCATTTCCATGGATAGTTGAAGTTGAAATGTTTTTTAAAAACATGGGCAAATTGTCATATTTATAAATTACATTATAAATATCACCTATTGCTTATTAAAATATTTGGTAGTTATGACCTAAGCCGGTCATAATACATTTTATCAAATAAACGGCTTAGTCCATATGCCAAAATTTAAGTTTATACATACAAAAATTAGTAACATAATACTCAAACTATAATCGACTAACTTTTTGATGAATGATTTTTTTAAACAGATAATGATAGTCCTATGCCATTTGTATTAAAATCAAATATGGGCTTTAGGCTTTTATATTTTGGGTTACCGTTTTCTAAGAACATATCAATTTTTTATGACAAAATAATACTTTTATGGAAATTTTTTTTTTTTATTGAATGTCAGCGATACGCATATTATGAACTTTTTGAATTGGGATTCATCAGTTGACCCTTAGTAGAAGTTTTGGAAGTGGGAATTCATAATATATACATGTTTAAAATGGATTTATTGATCTTAAAAATGTTTATATTTTAGTCATAAGGTACGTTTAGGGTTAGGTTAGGTTAATGACGATTATTTTATCTTACACTATCTAAAGTAAGTGGTTAAGGTCATGCCGTGAGTCCAGACAAGAATAAAATAAAAAATATGAAAACCAATTATAAACATCAATGTAAAAACAACACCTTCTCAGCCCTGCATTGAAGCTAAAATGTTGAACTATTAATATTTTGTTTTACAATTATAAAAAATACACAATAGCTAATAATTGTTTATTCTATATATATATATACATATATATATATTTATATCCATGATTAGTTAAATTTTTTTAATGTATTCTAATTACAATAAAAAAATTAGTGTAAGTTTATGTTATGAAAATTGGAAATTATAATAAAAACACGATATATTTAAGAATGTTGTTATAAACTTTTTAATTTTAGATATTAGATAATGGACAATTTAGAGGAATCTGAAGAAGTTAGTATAATTTTAGTGTAATCATTTTAACAATAAAAATGATTTAAAAATATATGATGATTTTCTTTTTACTTAAAATCCTAGTCATAATAATTGTCATGTTAAGTTGATAATTATTTACCTGCCGAGACAAAACCATTTCATTTAATCGCATTTTTCTTACGACGAAAACTTAAGATTCTAATTTTCTATAACAAATTCTTAGCAACTATACACAACGACTAACTCGGTTTTTAATTAATCTTACATTTATACTCTCATATTATGTGCTTTCCCACTAAGTATTAAATGTTCAATAGGTATTATTTATGAATACGTTCATAGGCTTTGTGAAACTCACATTTTCATTAAAATAATACATTTGCATACAAATAACGTTGTAATATATATAATATAAGTTACTATTTAATATTTTTAGTGCAATATATTACGTTAAATTTTTTAGTAAATCTTATATATTTAAAATAATAATACTACAGAGGTTGTCCAATACATAAAGAACACCAATCCAATCAACACCTCAAAAAAAACTACCAAGGTCGTATTAACAATGTTCATCCAAATAATAATGTAAAGCCCAACACTGTGTAAGCATTACTTCGAATTAAATTATACACCTCTCTAAATCATATTCTCATGCCGTTGATAAAAATTCCAACAGCCAATTTAATAAAACTAATATTCCTTTCGCCGTTGACTCAGACCCATTGACATTAAAACTCTCCTTCTTTCTCGACGATTTTAAATCCCTAATTAATACCTTAATTATTTCCCTCCTAACAACCGTCATCAATAAACTTCTTATTTCCAACAATGATAAATAGTAACACTAATAATCATCACCCAATAAAAATCCTTCTTTGGAACTCTAATGGTCTTATAAATCAAAAAACCGAATTACAAGCTCTTCTTATAAATACTCCTATAGATGTCCTATTAGTAAGCGAAGCCTACTTGACATCAAATTCCCGGTTATAACTACCATTGCGACCATCCTGATGGCACAGCTCACGCGGGCTCTGCGCTACTAATTAAATCAAATATTAAACATTCAACTCTTCCTCCCTACTAAAGCAATATCATCCAAGCCACAAATACTACCTTAATTCTAAATAACATTCCTACTAACATTTCCTCAGTTTACTGTCCACCCCCAAAGAGAAACCGTCCTAACATAAAAACACCTGATATTGAACAGTACTTTCTTTCTCTAGGTAACAATTATATTGCTGGCGGTGACTTTAATTCTAAACACCACGCTTGGGGCTCTAGAATCGTCATCACCAGAGGGCCCTCATTAATTAACTTTACAACATCAAAAAATCTGACATTCTTGAATTTTTTATAACTACTCTTCCAAATCACATTTCTTACAATATAACTAATTCCTCAGACCTCTCTTCCGATCACACACCTGTCTTATTAACTTTAAATGATCTCTCTTACACAACTAAATCTTACCCTACAATTACGCCTGGTAAAACCATATGGCCAAAATTCCACAGTATTGTTGAAAATCAAATTCTCCTTAACATTCCTTTAAAAACTCCCTCACACATTGACTCTGCGGTCCTATCTCTTACTTCCATTATTCAAAAAGCAGCACTCGACTCTTCCATTCCTATTAATTCTACTCAAAACTCTAGTTATCACCTACCCCAACATATTTCTCAACTAATAATTAAAAAAAACGAGCGCGCTCTAGATGGCAGAGGTCACACTTGCCCAGTGATAAAAGAAACTACAATACGCTTAGATCCTCCTTAAAAAATATTCTGTGCAAACACAATTAGAAAAATATCAACATTATATAAACTCACTCAACTTCTCCAATAATTCATTATGGAAAGCTACTAAAAATATCCTTAACCAAAAAAATAAAATCCCTCCTCTACGCCATCCTGACCACTCCTTAGCCACATCTAATCTAGATAAGGCAAACTTATTTGCAACCGATCTAGAAATGAGATTCACTCCTCATCCTGACATGCCTGACAATGAACCCGTTAGTCACGTAGAATCCACTCTTTCCCAAATTCTCCCTATGTCATTACCAACCAAACATACCTCTCCATCCGAAATCCATTATATCATTAAGAATCTTCCAAACAACAAAGCCCCCGGCCATGACCTAATAACAAATCAAATCATTAAAATATTACCAAAAAAAGCTATTATTCACCTCTCACACATCTTCAACTCTATCCTCCGTTTATCATACATCCCCTCTTCTTGGAAACACTCGGTCATTATTCTAATTCATAATCCTGGGAAACCCTCGCATCTCCCTTCGTCCTATAGACCAATTAGCCTATTCCCCTCCTTCTCTAAAATCCTTGAAAAAATCATAATCAAAAGAATCTATCCAATTATAACCGAAAAAAATATTATTACAGATACCCAATTTGGTTTTAGAAATAATCATTCAGCCCTTCACCAAGTACACAGAATTGTAGACAACATTGCCTCTTCTCTAGAAAAAAAACATTTTTGTTCAGCCTTATTCCTTGACGTAGCACGGGCGTTTGATCGTGTATGGCACACAGGCCTGCTCTACAAAATTTGTTTCATTCCCACTCCTCTAAAATCTTACCTTAAAATCTTTCCTCTCACACCGTACTTTCCAAGTGAGATGCGACGATGAGCTTTCAAATAATTTTCCTATAAAAGCTGGTGTTCCACAAGGTAGCATTCTCGCTTCTACCCTTTATAATCTATTTACTGCCGACATACCTCATTCAAACATCACTAACCTAGCCACTTTTGCAGATGACACCCGCATAACTTCTTCTGACCCAGATATTAATTCAGCCATTAATAAACTGCAAATACATCTTAACGGGCTAGAAACCTGGTTTAACCAGTGGAAAATTAAAGTAAATGAAAATAAATCATTACATATTACATTCACTTTAGGACTTAAAGTTAGTCCTCCATTAACTCTTAACAATAATAAAATCCCAACAGAAAACTCTGTTAAATACTTAGACCATCATCTTGACAAGCGACTAACCTGGGCTACTTACATCAAAACTAAAAAATTATCTCTTAAATTAAAACTCAAAATTTGCATACAAATAATATTATAGTATATATATTATAAGCTACTATTTTATATTTTTAGCGCAATATATTACGTTAAATTTTTTAGTAAATTGTATACATTTAAAATAATAATACAGACATAAATGATGCTAGTAAATAGTTGAATTATTGATTTATATACACTTTTGAGTATTCAATGATGTCATTACATGTTTGAAAACAATACTTTTTAAGTATTTATTAGTGTGCACGACCCAATTATGCCAGCATAATTGGGTCGTGGTCTAGTAAGGGCGAAGCATAACTGAATAAATCAATCCAAGTCATTGTAAAAACAATAATATGGTTAAAATTCTATTGTTCGACTTTGTGTACCCGATAAACTTTATTTATTATTTTGTTTGTTAATGTTAATACAATTATAACTTAAGGAAGCTACCGTATCTAAAAAAATGTAACAACAAATTATTTATAAAAATAAAAACAGTGAAGAGCAATAATAACTGTTTTTTAAAGCGCAAATAAATTTACATATTATAATTTTTGTTAGGTAAATATAAATTTATAACAATATTAGAATCTTTATATTTGTCAATATACAATGAGACCATTGTCTAACAAAAGTATTCAAATTCATTTAACACTTAAATACCCGAAATCAAATACTCAACTACTTGTTACTGTATTTCAAACGCCCTCAAAAAGCCATAACTCACTTGACACAATATACAACAATGTAAGGACATTAAAACTTACAAACTATACTCTCATAGCTACATACACTATTTGTTATATATATTTCAAAAAAGTAACATAGTTTTTCAAATTTTTATAACAACACAATTAAAAAAATGAATTACACAATATAATTTTGTACACCACAACGAAGCTAATCATGGGTAATACACTAGGCGACAACACAATATTAATTTGAACTCAAGGCCAAGTATTAATTAAACTTATTCACGACTATCTAAGGCTTAAAAAAAATTTCATTATATTTGTTGCAAAATATTAGTACGAGTATATTTTTATAAAAAAAGTTTTTTGTATGTATTTATTTATGTTTATTATATGTACGATGCATGACCTATGTATAGTAAAAATTAATGATTAATAATTATTTTGCATGCCTCCCTAGCTTATTGTTCTGATGCAAACTGTACTGACATTTTTAATTGTCCATAAAATATATTATTTTTCTGATTTTGCTACTCTTAAAGTTATAGTCATGAATACCTATTGTACTTAGACTATAAGGCATTAGAAATTAAACAAGAATTTCAATTTAAAAGAAATCGACGAATGAACACATGTAAAAGTATCATTTTGTATATTTGATATAAAGTTCCGTTTTTTTTTTTATTTAATCTTTACAAATGGTTATTGACATGATGTTTCTGTGTCTCGCTTAATGTGGTTTGGTTCTTATCTAATGGTAGGATCTAAAATTAAAAAACTGATATTTTTCTTTAGAAAAAATAAACGCATTTAAAATCCGTAGGATTGACAAATTAGATTGTGTACAATAAATATGAAAGTCATTGAAATGCCTTTGGAATAAATTATTGTCTATTTCGGGCATTGAGGCTTTCAAGTCAACTCGTTTACTGCATTGTAATACATTTTTATACGGAAGTTAATGCGTATACATATTTTATTCGTTTTAATTGGACTCTAAATAATCCCACGTCATTTGTTTTAAAGTTTGCATAACAAATTCGGTTTTTTTCATTGTTAGGCATATTTGTTTATTTTTATTTGTTAAGCACAACCGGTATGTTTTATTTTTTTTTATTAAGTCATTGTTTTTAACACAATAAAAAAATTCACCAGAAAAAAAATTAGCTTGATAATTGCATCTCTTCCATAAACTGTATTTATTCTATAATTATTATAAAGGAAATTAATGAAAACACAATAGTAATAATGTCGGAAAGTGTAATTTGAATTTTAAAATACACTACACTCAATTAAAGAATATTTTATATTATGCATATTGCTTTGGTAATAATGCGAAATAACGCACGTTGGTTTCTTTATAGTGTAATTGTAATATTGTGTACTTTAATATAATTACAACAAGTTTGTATGCATTTTTTGAACTATATTACATGGGTAAATGAAATAATTTTTAGATGCAGTACATTCAATACACGTTGACAAACCAAAAAAAAAAGAAAAAATTAAAAACTTATTAGAGATTAAAAATTTTTTTTTTTAAACATTTATTACGTATTAGAAACGTATTTTCGTTGTATTGTGTACTTTAAATAGGAAATTTACCTGAAAAAAATTAAAACTCTAACATTGAGTCTTGGATGAATAACAGTTAACAATTAAAATTAACAAATTTAAATTGTATCAATCATTTTGAACGAGAAGCGGTTCATGCCGGTAGAATTGCAGTCTACCACAGTAAAAAAAGATAAAGCGAATATTGTTATTATCTCTAATATGCAAGCAATCTTCAGAAGTAATAGACTTACACATGTTGCAGACATTTGTTCAGCCATATCTGCAATAGTAAACAGTATTAAATTAGTCATGATAATTATCTTTTGTTTTTTCCCCAAAAAAAGTCAGTATAATAGGGTCACGGCATAACGGGGACGGGGAATATATAAATGTTTACAAATGGTTTATAGATCTTAAAAATGTTTTTATTTTAGTAATAAGATAGATACATTTTGGGTTAGGTTAGGTAAGAATAATGACGATTATTTTTGTTACACTATCTAAAGTATGCGGTTTAGGTGATTCATGGGCTCAGACACAAATATGAAAACTAATTAAAAACATCAATGTAAAAACAATACCTTCTCAGCTCTGCATCGAAGCTTAATTATTCATATATCAAAAACTAAGTTGTTTATTCTTTATTCTATATCGCTATGATAAGTTGGCTTTTTTCAAATTATACTTATAACTATTAAAATAACAGTGCAGTAAAAAAAGGTTAAGAGATAAAAAATGTATAACATTTGTTTTTACGAAGTTTAATACATACATTTAAATTTAATAAATTAGATAATTATCAATACCAATGTAAAAATGACACCTTCTCAGCCCTGAATTGAAGCTAAAATATTTAACTATTAATAATTTATTTTACAATTATGCTGTAACTAAAAGATAATATGTACGCATAACATTGAAAAAAAAAAATTCAGATGATCTTTACTAAAATATGTATAGACTATAGTGTAGCTAATCTGGTATTCTCGTATCTGTATTACAAAGACAACGAACATATTATTGTTTCTCTTAAATTACTAGAAATTGAGAATACGAAAAGAGTAATAAAATGTGATAGATATGCGTAATTATCTTCTGCTAATTTTTAATAAATTAATCTTTAGTGTTTAAGTTCCCTGAACTAATAAAACAAGTAACAGCCCCAATAAATAGAATTGATCGAAGTTAAAATGGTTTTTTACAACATGGGCAAATTGTCATATTCATAATTTACATTCTAGGACAAATTAGAATAAAGCGAAATAAAACAGAACTATGTCAGTTTATGTTATAAAATCATAGTGTATGGTGTATAAATGAGCACCAAAAAGATAGGTTTAAGACTTTTATATAAAATATTACAGGAGTGTAGTAAAATTATATTTTCAATTTATTTTTATATAGTCGCTATAATCAATGTTATGTGTTTCGAAATTTTGTAATAAATACAGAAAAGAATTTCATCCTTGAGGGTAAAAGAATTTTTAAATTCTTTTTTGTTATTCCGTTTTTACCAAGATAAATTGCTTACCATCCGTTAATTGTGCTTTGCTGCTTATAGTTGAAAAATAACTATTAGATTAGTAATTTATTTTATAATAACACACTGATATGAGTATAATATGGTTTTGAAATACAACAATATATTGTTCTAAAGTGAATTTTTTCATTAATATATGGATCCAAGAAAGGACTCCACGAAAAGATATCTTTTTTTCATTTTTAAGTCCTACTAAGTCTCACTGGAATTGTTTACATATTTTAAATAGAAATTGATTAAATAATTTTTTAATATGATAACAATAAAATGGTATAATGTTTTTTCTTGGCTGGCTAAAATAATAACACTCTAGTTTAACCTCATATCGATTCAAAAATGTAACGAGTAAAAATTACAATTTTACAAAGAACCGTTTTAACTTTTTCTCAACATATTTTTTAATGTTTTTATTTATAACAATGGTTTTACTAATTACATATTCGACATAAAAAATAACGAAACCCTATTTAATATGATTACATTAAATTAAAATAACACAATTCAAAACCTTGCTTCAATTATTGATTACGGTCTTGCTTCTATTTTAACGTAAAACCCGTCGACAAACTTTAGTGTCGTTGAAAACATTACAGAAAGATTTTCTGGTTTAGGACACTTATCCGACGGATTAAAACGATAAGACCTAAACAGTGTTTAGATGACAGTTTTATTGACATATGTTTTAATGCTTTTAGCAGTTATTTAAATTAACTATTTTACTAATCACGTTATTGGCAAAAAAATCTCTTTCCATTCTTTATTACAGAATATCTCATTTTGAAAAAAAAAAAAGAATAGTCCAAAAACTAAAAATAAAGACATCGATATGAAGAATATAATACACTTACACATTAATGATGTCTAAAACCGAGAGAATATGCGTTTAGGTAACTTAAAAAGTTTACAGAAAATATTTAGTAAAACGAGACAACACCGACAAATTGGTAAGCCAAAATAATAACCATAACCGAAATAACTAAATTCTAAAAAATAACTAAACCCTAACTAATATCATTACAAAATATCCGAAAAGTACAATATAAATGTGTAAATAATTTTGGTTCTAAAATCTGCTTCAATAATTGATTACGGTCTCGCTTCTATTTTAACGTAACACCCGTCGACAAATTTTAGTGTCGTTGAAAACATTACACGAAGATTTTCTGGTTTAGGACACTTATCCGACGGATGAAAACGATAAGACCGGATCAGAGTTGAGATGACTGTTTTCATTTGAAGCATTGCATATTTGTAACCGGGGCAATTCCTATAACCAGCACTAAAAGGAAGAAACGAATACGGATGGCGACTGCGACATGCTTCGGGCAAGAAGTTGTCCGGGTTGAATTTCTCCGGATCGGGATAGATTTGCGCATTAAAGTGTAACAGAGCAGGGAAAATTAGGAACGTTGACCCTGCAGATATTTTTAAAAATTACTTTACTTAGTTATTTTAAGCATCAAATGTGCCTAATTATCAAACAAATATATCTATGGCCGTACCTGCAGGGATTAAATAGCCTCCAATCGTTGTTTCCTTTTCTACGTTTCTGCCAAATAATGGAAGGGGGGGGAAATGTCGCATAGTTTCTTTGATTACACGTTCCAAGTATTCCATCTTTTGTAAATCATCATAGGTAGGTTGTCGATCGGGATCGCCAGAAGAAAATATTGTCAATAACTCTTCCAACACCTATTATTAGGCAAGAAAAAAAATATACAATTTTTTCGTTATCAAGAATACCTATAATGTGTAATTTTAAAATTTATATATGAATACAAAATATGGGTTACTTTATTTTGTACATCCTGATGATGAGCCAACATAAATATTGTACATGCGTTCGACATAGCTGTTGTGTCTTGACCTCCTAATACCATGTATAAAAAAAAAAAAATGTAAAAAAGTTATCTCTTTTAATAAGTATGTTAATTAATATAATAAATATTCTAGTAGTTCTATCGAAATAATATTTTTAAAAAAACACGTACCAGCCATAACAGTAATTATTTCATCACGTAATTGGTTTAATGGCATCTGATGTTCATTCTCGACCATTATCTCTATAAACGATTTAAGGCCAATACACTCTTCGTTATGTTGATCTTGACTGTTAAAATTATTTTTCAACTCTGTATTTTTTCTCTGGATTAAATTGTCGATGAAATTGTAAATTTTACTCTGGCTAATGTCATGTTTGCGTTTAAGCGACGATAACTGAAAGAGAATCTTGCTCCTTAACCACGGGTGTGTTATTCGGTATTCCCAAACCTAAAACAAATCTTCATTACAAAAGACTGACATGTCAGCTCAATCACATTATCGGTAAAGTACTTTTGAGTTATTAAGTATGCCTTGTAACATAGATTCGTTCCAGAAATCATTAAATATTGAAAGTATACCTTTAGTATGACATGTAAATTCTCCACAAATACGTGCTTGGCGTTTTTCTGTGCATTAAATTTTACACCCAAAGCGGTTCTTCCGATCATTTCCAATGTCGCCATACCGATTGCCCAGCTTATTTCACATTCATTTGTATTATTTTCCCGTTTCTCACACAACACCTGGCTTAAGAATTTTGCTTCCTCGTAAAATATTGGTACAAACGATTTAAGCAATGAAAACTTAAACCCCGAAGATACCAATTTTCTATAAGTATGATATCACATTTATATAATGTTTGAAAGTAGGTAACTCTATGTTTAAATATTTTCCATTATATTTTTTAATTGGTTATACATATTGACGCTATATTATTTTTTATGTTTTGTTTTTCTATAATTGTAATAAAAAAAAATATATAATCTTTCTAAAAAAGTTCACCTGTTCATTTTCCATTCATGGAACTTCCTGTTTGTAAATACTCCATCGCCCAAAATTGATTCGCTTAACACATTATAATGTTTAGATTTTTGGAACAGATTAGTATTAGTTAGAACCGCTTCTACATCTTCAGGTTTTTTGGTAAATATGTATAAGTCATTAAAAAGCCACACTTTGAATAAGGCGTACTCGTATCTATATAACAATTACAACAAACAAATTATTGTTGATCTCAAAGTACTATACATTGTGATTAATAAAATGTAACAAATAGGATTGTGTAAAGCGTAATTACTCTTTGCCAACTTTTAACATATTCTTCAATAGCTTTTCAGGTCCTCCAAAAACTATAGGTAACCTTCCCACCAAAAAGAATCCATCTCGACCTGGTATTCGATTTGCTAATGTTGTCTTTCTTCGGTTTACTATTTTAAAATAAAGAACTACTAAAAATAATATTACCGTTATAAGTATAACGACAATGTTATTCAGGCTTGTTTCATTTATTATGTCTGAGACCTGAAAAAATCGTGTCCATTAATTGGTAGTTTTTCTTATCATTGTATTATTTTCGTTACATATAATTTAGTGCTATAACTAAAAAAAAATATATACGCATAACATTGTTAAAAAAAATAAGATTATGTTTACCAAAATATGTATAGACTACAGTAGCTAATATTGACTCATTTCCATGGATAATTGAAGTTGAAATGGTTTTTAAAAACATGAGGAAATTGTCATATTCATAAATCACATTATAAATATCACCTATTGTTTATTAAAATATTTGGTAATTATGACTTAAGCCGGTTATAATACATTTTAACAAATAAACGGCTTAGTCCATATGCCATTTGTATTAAACTCAAATATGGGCTTTTATCTTTTATAATTTGGGTTATCGTTTTGTAAGAACACGATATATTTAAGAATGTTGTTATAAACTTTTTAATTTTAGATATTAGATAATGGACAATTTAGAGGAATCTGAAGAAGTTAGTATAATTTTAGTGTAATCATTTTAACAATAAAAATGATTTAAAAATATATGAGGATTTTCTTTTTACTTAAAATCCTAGTCATAATAATTGTCATGTTAAGTTGATAATTATTTACCTGCCGAGACAAAACCATTTCATTTAATCGCATTTTTCTTACGACGATAACTTAAGATTCTAATTTTCTATAACAAATTCTTAGCAACTATACACAACGACTAACTCGGTTTTTAATTAATCTTACATTTATACTCTCATATTATATGCTTTCCCACTAAGTATTAAATTTTTAATAGGTATTATTTATGAATACGTTCATAGGCTTTGTGAAACTCACATTTTCATTAAAATAATACATTTGCATACAAATAACGTTGTAATATATATAATATAAGTTACTAATTAATATTTTTAGTGCAATATATTACGTTAAATTTTTTAGTAAATCTTATATATTTAAAATAATAATACTACAGAGGTTGTCCAATACATAAAGAACACCAATCCAATCAACACCTCAAAAAAAACTACCAAGGTCGTATTAACAATGTCCATCCAAATAATAATGTAAAGCCCAACACTGTGTAAGCATTACTTCAAATTAAATTATCCACCTCTCTAAATCATATTCTCATGCCGTTGATAAAAATTCCAACAGCCAATTTAATAAAACTAATATTCCTTTCGCCGTTTACTCAGTTTCCTCAATTTCCTCAGTTTACTGTCCACCCCCAAAGAGAAACCGTCCTAATATAAAAACATCTGATTTTGAACAGTACTTTCTTTCTCTAGGTAACAATTATATTGCTGGCGGTGACTTTAATTCTGAACACAACGCTTGGGGCTTTAGAATCGTCATCACCAGAGGGCCCTCATTAATTAACTTTACAACATCAAAAAATCTGACATTCTTGAATTTTTTATAACTACTCTTCCAAATCACATTTCTTACAATATAACTAATTCCTCAGACCTCTCTTCCGATCACACACCTGTCTTATTAACTTTAAATGATCTCTCTTACACAACTAAATCCTACCCTACAATTACGCCTGGTAAAACCATATGGCCAAATTTCCAAAGTATTGTTGAAAATCAAATTCTCCTTAACATTCCTTTAAAAACTCCCTCACACATTGGCTCTGCGGTCCTATCTCTTACTTCTATTATTCAAAAAGCAACACTCGACTCTTCCATTCCTATTACTTCTACTCAAAACTCTAGTTATCACCTACCCCAACATATTTCTCAACTAATAAATGAAAAAAGACGAGCGCGCTCTAGATGGCAGAGATCACACTTGCACAGTGATAAAAGAAACTACAATACGCTTACATCCTCCTTAAAAAATATTCTGCGCCAACACAATTAGAAAAATATCAACATTATATAAACTCACTCAACTTATCCAAGAATTCATTATGGAAAGCTACTAAAAATATCCTTAAACAAAAAAATAAAATCCCTCCTCTACGCCATCCTGACCACTCCTTAGCCACATCTAATCTAGATAAGGCAAACTTATTTGCAACCGATCTAGAAATGAGATTCACTCCTTATCCTGACATGCCTGACAATGAACCCGTTAGTCACGTAGAATCCACTCTTTCCCAAATTCTCCCTACGTCATTACCAACCAAACATACCTCTCCATCCGAAATCCATTATATCATTAAGAATCTTCCCAACAACAAAGCCCCCGGCCATGACCTAATAACAAATCAAATCATTAAAATATTACCAAAAAAAGCTATTATTCACCTCTCACACATCTTCAACTCTATCCTCCGTTTATCATACATCCCCTCTTCTTGGAAACACTCGGTCATTATTCTAATTCATAAGCCTGGGAAACCCTCGCATCTCCCTTCGTCCTATAGACCAATTAGCCTACTCCCCTCCTTCTCTAAAATCCTTGAAAAAATCATAATCAAAAGAATCTATTTAATTATAACCGAAAAAAATATTATTCCAGATACCCAATTTGGTTTTAGAAATAATCATTCAGCCCTTCACCAAGTACACAGAATTGTAGACAACATTGCCTCTACTCTAGAAAAAAAACATTTTTGTTCAGCCTTATTCCTTGACGTAGCACGGGCGTTTGATCGTGTATGGCACAAAGGCCTGCTCTACAAAATTCGTTTCATTCCCACTCCTCTAAAATCTTACCTTAAAATCTTTCCTCTCACACCGTACTTTCCAAGTGAGATGCGGTGATGAGCTTTCAAATACTTTTCCTATAAAAGCTGGTGTTCCACAAGGTAGCATTCTCGCTTCTACCCTTTATAATCTATTTACTGCCGACATACCTCATTCAAACATCACTAACCTAGCCACTTTTGCAGATGACACCCGCATAACTTCTTCCGACCCAGAATTAATTCAGCCATTAATAAACTGCAAATACATCTTAACGGGCTAGAAACCTGGTTTAACCAGTGGAAAATTAAAGTAAATGAAAATAAATCATTAGATATTACATTCACTTTAGGACTTAAAGTTAGTCCTCCATTAACTCTTAACAATAATATAATCCCAACAGAAAACTCTGTTAAATACTTAGGCATTCATCTTGACAAGCGACTAACCTGGGCTACTTACATCAAAACTAAAAAATTATCTCTTAAATTAAAACTCAAAATTTGCATACAAATAGTATTGTAATATATATATTATAAGCTACTATTTTATATTTTTAGTGCAATATATTACGTTAAATTTTTTAGTAAATTGTATACATTTAAAATAATAATACAGACATAAATGATGCTAGTAAATAGTTGAATTATTGATTTATATACACTTTTGAGTATTCAATGATGTCATTACATGTTTGAAAACAATACTTTTTAAGTATTTATTAGTGTGCACGACCCAATTATGCCAGCATAATTGGGTCGTGGTCTAGTAAGGGCGAAGCATAACTGAATAAATCAATCCAAGTCATTGTAAAAACAATAATATGGTTAAAATTCTATTGTTCGACTTTGTGTACCCGATAAACTTTATTTATTATTTTGTTTGTTAATGTTAATACAATTATAACTTAAGGAAGCTACCGTATCTAAAAAAATGTAACAACAAATTATTTATAAAAATAAAAACAGTGAAGAGCAATAATAACTGTTTTTTAAAGCGCAAATAAATTTACATATTATAATTTTTGTTAGGTAAATATAAATTTATAACAATATTAGAATCTTTATATTTGTCAATATACAATGAGACCATTGTCTAACAAAAGTATTCAAATTCATTTAACACTTAAATACCCGAAATCAAATACTCAACTACTTGTTACTGTATTTCAAACGCCCTCAAAAAGCCATAACTCACTTGACACAATATACAACAATGTAAGGACATTAAAACTTACAAACTATACTCTCATAGCTACATACACTATTTGTTATATATATTTCAAAAAAGTAACATAGTTTTTCAAATTTTTATAACAACACAATTAAAAAAATGAATTACACAATATAATTTTGTACACCACAACGAAGCTAATCATGGGTAATACACTAGGCGACAACACAATATTAATTTGAACTCAAGGCCAAGTATTAATTAAACTTATTCACGACTATCTAAGGCTTAAAAAAAATTTCATTATATTTGTTGCAAAATATTAGTACGAGTATATTTTTATAAAAAAAGTTTTTTGTATGTATTTATTTATGTTTATTATATGTACGATGCATGACCTATGTATAGTAAAAATTAATGATTAATAATTATTTTGCATGCCTCCCTAGCTTATTGTTCTGATGCAAACTGTACTGACATTTTTAATTGTCCATAAAATATATTATTTTTCTGATTTTGCTACTCTTAAAGTTATAGTCATGAATACCTATTGTACTTAGACTATAAGGCATTAGAAATTAAACAAGAATTTCAATTTAAAAGAAATCGACGAATGAACACATGTAAAAGTATCATTTTGTATATTTGATATAAAGTTCCGTTTTTTTTTTTATTTAATCTTTACAAATGGTTATTGACATGATGTTTCTGTGTCTCGCTTAATGTGGTTTGGTTCTTATCTAATGGTAGGATCTAAAATTAAAAAACTGATATTTTTCTTTAGAAAAAATAAACGCATTTAAAATCCGTAGGATTGACAAATTAGATTGTGTACAATAAATATGAAAGTCATTGAAATGCCTTTGGAATAAATTATTGTCTATTTCGGGCATTGAGGCTTTCAAGTCAACTCGTTTACTGCATTGTAATACATTTTTATACGGAAGTTAATGCGTATACATATTTTATTCGTTTTAATTGGACTCTAAATAATCCCACGTCATTTGTTTTAAAGTTTGCATAACAAATTCGGTTTTTTTCATTGTTAGGCATATTTGTTTATTTTTATTTGTTAAGCACAACCGGTATGTTTTATTTTTTTTATTAAGTCATTGTTTTTAACACAATAAAAAAATTCACCAGAAAAAAAATTAGCTTGATAATTGCATCTTTTCCATAAACTGTATTTATTCTATAATTATTATAAAAGAAATTAATGAAAACACAATAGTAATAATGTCGGAAAGTGTAATTTGAATTTTAAAATACACTACACTCAATTAAAGAATATTTTATATTATGCATATTGCTTTGGTAATAATGCGAAATAACGCACGTTGGTTTCTTTATAGTGTAATTGTAATATTGTGTACTTTAATATAATTATAACAAGTATGTATGCATTTTTTGAACTATATTACATGGGTAAATGAAATAATTTTTAGATGCAGTACATTCAATACACGTTGACAAACCAAAAAAAAAAGAAAAAATTAAAAACTTATTAAATATTTAAAATTTTTTTTTTTAAACATGTATTACGTATTAGAAACGTATTTTCGTTGTATTGTGTACTTTAAATAGGAAATTTACCTGAAAAAAATTAAAACTCTTACATTGAGTCTTGGATGAATAACAGTTAACAATTAAAATTAACAAATTTAAATTGTATCAATCATTTTGAACGAGAAGCGGTTCATGCCGGTAGAATTGCAGTCAACCACAGTAAAAAAAGATAAAGCGAATATTGTTATTATCTCTAATATGCAAGCAATCTTCAGAAGTAATAGTCTTACACATGTTGCAGACATTTGTTCAGCCATATGTGCAATAGTAAACAGTATTAAATTAGTCATGATAATTATCTTTTGTTTTTTTCCCAAAAAAAGTCAGTATAATAGGGTCACGGCATAACGGGGACGGGGTGGTCTCAGGTTAACAGGAATTATTACAACTGAATGTGATAAAATTACTTTCAAACAAACATATTGATGCTAGTTTTTTAACACCGTACCTCACTTTAATATTTTTTTACTTTGCTGCTTTATACTTTGACTGGTTTGGACGGAACTGTTATAAAAAAAATACTTCTGATTCGCATCGAAGCGTTTATTTACTAATAAAAATTAACACTTTCAGTTATAATAAACCCTGTAAATCTGTCACTTTCCAATGCCCCCACTATGTCCCGACCCCACTGTAATGGCTTATTTAACCCCAATTAATGTTTTATATGTTTTAGGTTTTTAAATTTCGGCCTACCGTTTGGTAATGGGTAAGTATATTTTCAAGACATTAAAGTAAACTGCTCATTTGCAAAATACAAGACTAGCACATTGTGGTTGAGACTTATTGGAAACCAGATCACGTTTTGTTTTGAAATTATTAATATATACTTATGTAAAAATGATATGGAAACACTCATGGAAACTGTTATTTTTTTCTTCTTTTTATTAAATGTGAACGATACGCATATTATGAACTTTTCGATTTGGGATTTATCAGTTGAACCGTAGTGGAAGTTTCGGAAATGGGAATTCATAATATATAAATGTTTACAAATGGTTTATAGATCTTAAAAATGTTTTTATTTTAGTAATAAGATAGAGACATTTTGGGTTAGGTTAGGTAAGGATAATGACGATTATTTTTGTTACACTATCTAAAGTAAGCGGTTTAGGTGATCCATGGGCCCAGACACAAATACGAAAACTAATTAAAAACATCAATGTAAAAACAATATCTTCTCAGCTCTGCATCGAAGCTAAAATATTCATATATCAAAAACTAAGTTGTTTATTCTTTATTCTATATCAATATGATAAGTTGGTTTTTTTCAAATTATACTGATAACTATTAAAATAACAGTGCAGTAAAAAAAGGTTAAGAGATAAAAAATGGAAAAATATTTGTTTTTACGAAGTTAATACAAACATTTAAATTTAATAAATTAGATAATTATCAATACCAATGTAAAAAAATAACACCTTGTCAGCCCTGGATTGAAGTTAAAATGTTTAACTATTAATATTTTATTTTACAATTATGCTATAACTAAAAGATAATATGTACGCATAACATTGAAAAAAAAAAATTCAGATTATCTTTACTAAAATATGTATAGACTATAGTGTAGCTAATCTGGTATTCTCGTATCTGTATTACAAAGACAAAGAACATATTATTGTTTCTCTTAAATTACTAGAAATTGAGAATACGAAAAGAGTAATAAAATGTGATAGATAGGCGTAATTACCTTCTGCTAATTTTTAATAAATTAATCTTTAGTGTTTAAGTTCCCTGAAGTAATAAAACAAGTAATAGCCCCAATAAATAGAATTGATCGAAGTTGAAATGGTTTTTAAAAACATGGGCAAATTGTCATATTCATAATTTACATTTTAGGACAAATAAGAATAAAGCGAAATAAAACAGAACTATGTCAGTTTATGTTATAAAATCATAGTGTATGGTGTATAAATGAGCACCAAAAAGATAGATATAAGACATTTTTATTTAAAATATTACAGGAGTATAGTAAAATTATATTTTCAATTTATTTTTATATGGTCGCTATAATCAATGTTATGTGTTTCGAAATTTTGTAATAATTGCAGAAAAATATTTCATCCTTGAGGGTAAAAGAGTTATTACATTTTTTTTTATTATTCCGTTTTTACCAAGATAAATTGCTTACCATCCGTTAATTGTGCTTTGCTGATTATAGTTGAAAAATAACTATTAGATTAGTAATTTATTTTATAATAACACACTGATATGAGTATAATATGGTTTTGAAATACATCAATAAATTGTTCTAAAGTGAATTTTTTCATAAATATATGGATCCAAGAAAGGACTCCACGAAAAGATATCTTTTTTTCATTTTTAAGTCCTACTAAGTCTCACTGGAATTGTTTACATATTTTAAATAGAAATTGATTAAATAATTTGTTTAATATGATAATAATAAAATGGTATAATGTTTTTTCTTGAATGGCTAAAATAATAACACTCTAATTTAACCTCATATCGATTCAAAAATGTAACGAGTAAAAAATTACAATTTTACAAAGAACCGTTTTAATTTTTTCTTAACATATTTTTTAATGTTTTTATTTATAACAACGGTTTTACTAACTACATATTCGACATAAAAAATAACGAAACCCTATTTAATATGATTACATTATATTAAAATAACACTACTCAAAACCTTGCTTCAATAATTGATTACGGTCTTGCTTCTATTTTAACGTAAAACCCGTCGACAAACTTTAGTGTCGTTGAAAACATTACACAAAGATTTTCTAGTTTAGGACACTTATCCGACGGATTAAAACGATAAGACCTAAACAGTGTTTAGATAACAGTTTTATTGACATATGTTTTAATGCTTTTAGCAGTTATTTAAATTAACTATTTTACTAATCACGTTATTGGCAAAAAAATCTCTTTCCATTCTTTATTACAGAATATCTCATTTAAAAAAAAAAAAGAAAAGTCCAAAAACTAAAAATAAAGACATCGATATGAAGAATATAATACACTTACACATTAAGGATGTCTAAAACCGAGAGAATATGCGTTTAGGTAACTTAAAAAGTTAACAGAAAATATTTTTAAAAATAAGACAACACCGACAAATTGGTAAGCCAAAATAATAACCATAACCGAAATACCTAAAATCTAAAAAATAACAACACCCTATCTAATATCATTACAAAATATCCGAAAAGTACAATATAAATGTGTAAATAATTTTGGTTCTAAAATCTGCTTCAATAATTGATTACGGTCTCGCTTCTATTTTAACGTAACACCCGTCGACAAACTTTAGTGTCGTTGAAAACATGATACGAAGATTTTCTGGTTTAGGACACTTATCCGACGGATGAAAACGATAAGACCGGACCAGTGTTGAGATGACTGTTTTCATTTGAAGCATTGCATATTTGTAACCGGGGCAATTCCTGTAACCAGCACTAAAAGGAAGAAACGAATACGGATGGCGACTGCGACATGCTTCGGGCAAGAAGTTGTCCGGGTTGAATTTCTCCGGATCGGGATAGATTTGCGCATTAAAGTGTAACAGAGCAGGGAAAATTGCGAACGTTGACCCTGCAGATATTTTAAAAAATTACTTTACTTAGTTATTTTAAGCATCAAATGTGCCTAATTATCAAACAAATATATCTATGGCCGTACCTGCAGGGATTAAATAGCCTCCAATCGTTGTTTCCTTTTCTACGTTTCTGCCAAATAATGGAAGGGGGGGAAATGTCGCATAGTTTCTTTGATTACACGTTCCAAGTATTCCATCTTTTGTAAATCATCATAGGTAGGTTGTCGATCGGGATCGCCAGAAGAAAATATTGTCAATAACTCTTCCAACACCTATTATTAGGCAAGAAAAAAAAAATACAATTTTTTCGTTATCAAGAATACCTATAATGTGTAATTTTAAAATTTATATATGAATACAAAATATGGGTTACTTTATTTTGTACATCCTGATGATGAGCCAACATAAATATTGTACATGCGTTCGTCATAGCTGTTGTGTCTTGACCTCCTAATACCATGTATAAAAAAAAAAATGTAAAAAAGTTATCTCTTTTAATAAGTATGTTAATTAATATAATAAATATTCTAGTAGTTCTATCGAAATAATATTTTTAAAAAAACACGTACCACCCATAACAGTAATTATTTCATCACGTAATTGGTTTAATGGCATCTGATGTTCATTCTCGAGCATTATCTCTATAAACGATTTAAGGCCAATACACTCTTCGTTATGTTGATCTTGACTGTGTAAATTATTTTTCAACTCTGTATTTTTTCTCTGGATTAAATTGTCGATGAAATTGTAAATTTTACTCTGGCTAATGTCATGTTTGCGTTTAAGCGACGATAACTGAAAGAGAATCTTGCTCCTTAACCACGGGTGTACTATTTGGTATTCCCAAACCTAAAACAAATCTTCATTACAAAAGACTGAGATGTCAGCTCAATCACATTATCGGTAAAGTACTTTTGAGTTATTAAGTATGCCTTGTAACATAGATTCGTTCCAGAAATCATTAAATATTGAAAGTATACCTTTAGTATGACATGTAAATTCTCCACAAATACGTGCTTGGCGTTTTTCTGTGCATTAAATTTTACACCCAAAGCGGTTCTTCCGATCATTTCCAATGTCGCCATACCGATTGCCCAGCTTATTTCACATTCATTTGTATTATTTTCCCGTTTCTCGCACAACACCTGGCTTAAGAATTTTGCTTCCTCGTAAAATATTGGTACAAACGATTTAAGCATCGAAAACTTAAACCCCGAAGATACCAATTTTCTATAAGTATGATATCAAATTTATATAATGTTTGAAAGTAGGTAACTCTATGTTTAAATATTTTCCATTATATTTTTTAATTGGTTATACATATTGACGCTATATTATTTTTTATGTTTTGTTTTTCTATAATTGTAATAAAAAAAAATATATAATCTTTCTAAAAAAGTTCACCTGTTCATTTTCCATTCATGGAACTTCCTGTTTGTAAATACTCCATCGCCCATAATTGATTCGCTTAACACATTATAATGTTTAGATTTTTGGAACAGATTAGTATTAGTTAGAACCGCTTCTACATCTTCAGGTTTTTTGGTAACTATGTATAAGTCATTAAAAAGCCACACTTTGAATAAGGCGTACTCGTACCTATATTACAATTACAACAAACAAATTATTGTTGATCTCAGAGTACTAAATATTGTGATTAATGAAATGTAACAAATAGGATTGTGTAAAGCGTAATTACTCTCTGCCAACTTTTAAAATATTCTTCAATAGCTTTTCAGGTCCTCCAAAAATTATAGGTAACATTCCCACCAAAAAGAATCCATCTCGACCTGGTATTCGATTTGCTAATGTTGTCTTTCTTCGGTTTACTATTTTAAAATAAAGAACTACTAAAAATAATATTACCGTTATAAGTATAACGACAATGTTATTCAGGCTTGTTTCATTTATTATGTCTGAGACCTGAAAAAATCGTGTCCATTAATTGGTAGTTTTTCTTATCATTGTATTATTTTCGTTACATATAATTTAGTGCTATAACTAAAAAAAATATGTACGCATAACATTGTTAAAAAAAATAAGATTATGTTTACCAAAATATGTATAGACTACAGTAGCTAATATTGACTCATTTCCATGGATAATTGAAGTTGAAATGGTTTTTAAAAACATGAGGAAATTGTCATATTCATAAATCACATTATAAATATCACCTATTGTTTATTAAAATATTTGGTAATTATGACTTAAGCCGGTTATAATACATTTTAACAAATAAACGGCTTAGTCCATATGCCATTTGTATTAAACTCAAATATGGGCTTTAATCTTTTATATTTTGGGTTATCGTTTTGTAAGAACACGATATATTTAAGAATGTTGTTATAAACTTTTTAATTTTAGATATTAGATAATGGACAATTTAGAGGAATCTGAAGAAGTTAGTATAATTTTAGTGTAATCATTTTAACAATAAAAATGATTTAAAAATATATGAGGATTTTCTTTTTACTTAAAATCCTAGTCATAATAATTGTCATGTTAAGTTGATAATTATTTACCTGCCGAGACAAAACCATTTCATTTAATCGCATTTCTCTTACGACGAAAACTTAAGATTCTAATTTTCTATAACAAATTCTTAGCAACTATACACAACGACTAACTCGGTTTTTAATTAATCTTACATTTATACTCTCATATTATATGCTTTCCCACTAAGTATTAAATTTTCAATAGGTATTATTTATGAATACGTTCATAGGCTTTGTGAAACTCACATTTTCATTAAAATAATACATTTGCATACAAATAACGTTGTAATATATATAATATAAGTTACTATTTAATATTTTTAGTGCAATATATTACGTTAAATTATTTAGTAAATCTTAAATATTTAAAATAATAATACTACATAGATTCAGAGGTTGTCCAATACATAAAGAACACCAATCCAATCAACACCTCAAAAAAAACTACCAAGGTCGTATTAACAATGTCCATCCAAATAATAATGTAAAGCCCAACACTGTGTAAGCATTACTTCAAATTAAATTATACACCTCTCTAAATCATATTCTCATGCCGTTGATAAAAATTCCAACAGCCAATTTAATAAAACTAATATTCCTTTCGCCGTTGACTCAGACCCATTGACATTAAAACTCTCCTCCTTTCTCGACGATTTTAAATCCCTAATTAATACCTTAATTATTTCCCTCCTAACAACCGTCATCAATAAACTTCTTATTTCCAACAATGATAAATAGTAACACTAATAATCATCACCCAATAAAAATCCTTCTTTGGAACTCTAATGGTCTTATAAATCAAAAAACCGAATTACAAGCTCTTCTTATAAATACTCCTATAGATGTCCTATTAGTAAGCGAAGCCTACTTGACATCAAATTCCCGGTTATAACTACCATTGCGACCATCCTGATGGCACAGCTCACGCGGGCTCTGCGCTACTAATTAAATCAAATATTAAACATTCAACTCTTCCTCCCTACCAAAGCAATATCATCCAAGCCACAAATACTACCTTAATTCTAAATAACATTCCTACTACTATTTCCTCAGTTTACTGTCCACCCCAAAGAGAAACCGTCCTAATATAAAAACATCTGATTTTGAACAGTACTTTCTTTCTCTAGGTAACAATTATATTGCTGGCGGTGACTTTAATTCTAAACACCACGCTTGGGGCTCTAGGATCGTCATCACCAGAGGGCCCTCATTAATTAACTTTACAACATCAAAAAATCTGACATTCTTGAATTTTTTATAACTACTCTTCCAAATCACATTTCTTACGATATAACTAATTCCTCAGACCTCTCTCCCGATCACACACCTGTCTTATTAACTTTAAATGATCTCTCTTACACAACTAAATCCTACCCTACAATTACGCCTGGTAAAACCATATGGCCAAAATTCCAAAGTATTGTTGAAAATCAAATTCTCCTTAACATTCCTTTAAAAATTCCCTCACACATTGGCTCTGCGGTCCTATCTCTTACTTCTATTATTCAAAAAGCAACACTCGACTCTTCCATTCCTATTACTTCTACTCAAAACTCTAGTTATCACCTACCCCAACATATTTCTCAACTAATAAATGAAAAAAGACGAGCGCGCTCTAGATGGCAGAGATCACACTTGCCCAGTGATAAAAGAAACTACAATACGCTTACATCCTCCTTAAAAAATATTCTGCGCCAACACAATTAGAAAAATATCAACATTATATAAACTCACTCAACTTATCCAAGAATTCATTATGGAAAGCTACTAAAAATATCCTTAAACAAAAAAATAAAATCCCTCCTCTACGCCATCCTGACCACTCCTTAGCCACATCTAATCTAGATAAGGCAAACTTATTTGCAACCGATCTAGAAATGAGATTCACTCCTTATCCTGACATGCCTGACAATGAACCCGTTAGTCACGTAGAATCCACTCTTTCCCAAATTCTCCCTACGTCATTACCAACCAAACATACCTCTCCATCCGAAATCCATTATATCATTAAGAATCTTCCCAACAACAAAGCCCCCGGCCATGACCTAATAACAAATCAAATCATTAAAATATTACCAAAAAAAGCTATTATTCACCTCTCACACATCTTCAACTCTATCCTCCGTTTATCATACATCCCCTCTTCTTGGAAACACTCGGTCATTATTCTAATTCATAAGCCTGGGAAACCCTCGCATCTCCCTTCGTCCTATAGACCAATTAGCCTACTCCCCTCCTTCTCTAAAATCCTTGAAAAAATCATAATCAAAAGAATCTATTTAATTATAACCGAAAAAATATTATTCCAGATACCCAATTTGGTTTTAGAAATAATCATTCAGCCCTTCACCAAGTACACAGAATTGTAGACAACATTGCCTCTTCTCTAGAAAAAAAAACATTTTTGTTCAGCCTTATTCCTTGACGTAGCACGGGCGTTTGATCGTGTATGGCACAAAGGCCTGCTCTACAAAATTCGTTTCATTCCCACTCCTCTAAAATCTTACCTTAAAATCTTTCCTCTCACACCGTACTTTCCAAGTGAGATGCGATGATGAGCTTTCAAATACTTTTCTTATAAAAGCTGGTGTTCCACAAGGTAGCATTCTCGCTTCTACCCTTTATAATCTATTTACTGCCGACATACCTCATTCAAACATCACTAACCTAGCCACTTTTGCAGATGACACCCGCATAACTTCTTCCGACCCAGAATTAATTCAGCCATTAATAAACTGCAAATACATCTTAACGGGCTAGAAACCTGGTTTAACCAGTGGAAAATTAAAGTAAATGAAAATAAATCATTAGATATTACATTCACTTTAGGACTTAAAGTTAGTCCTCCATTAACTCTTAACAATAATATAATCCCAACAGAAAACTCTGTTAAATACTTAGGCATTCATCTTGACAAGCGACTAACCTGGGCTACTCACATCAAAACTAAAAAATTATCTCTTAAATTAAAACTCAAAATTTGCATACAAATAGTATTGTAATATATATATTATAAGCTACTATTTTATATTTTTAGTGCAATATATTACGTTAAATTTTTTAGTAAATTTTATACATTTAAAATAATAATACAGACATAAATGATGCTAGTAAATAGTTGAATTATTGATTTATATACACTTTTGAGTATTCAATGATGTCATTACATGTTTGAAAACAATACTTTTTAAGTATTTATTAGTGTGCACGACCCAATTATGCCAGCATAATTGGGTCGTGGTCTAGTAAGGGCGAAGCATAACTGAATAAATCAATCCAAGTCATTGTAAAAACAATAATATGGTTAAAATTCTATTGTTCGACTTTGTGTACCCGATAAACTTTATTTATTATTTTGTTTGTTAATGTTAATACAATTATAACTTAAGGAAGCTACCGTATCTAAAAAAATGTAACAACAAATTATTTATAAAAATAAAAACAGTGAAGAGCAATAATAACTGTTTTTTAAAGCGCAAATAAATTTACATATTATAATTTTTGTTAGGTAAATATAAATTTATAACAATATTAGAATCTTTATATTTGTCAATATACAATGAGACCATTGTCTAACAAAAGTATTCAAATTCATTTAACACTTAAATACCCGAAATCAAAAACTTAACTACTTGTTACTGTATTTCAAACGCCCTCAAAAAGCCATAACTCACTTGACACAATATACAACAATGTAAGGACATTAAAACTTACAAACTATACTCTCATAGCTACATACACTATTTGTTATATATATTTCAAAAAAGTAACATAGTTTTTCAAATTTTTATAACAACACAATTAAAAAAATGAATTACACAATATAATTTTGTACACCACAACGAAGCTAATCATGGGTAATACACTAGGCGACAACACAATATTAATTTGAACTCAAGGCCAAGTATTAATTAAACTTATTCACGACTATCTAAGGCTTAAAAAAAATTTCATTTTATTTGTTGCAAAATATTAGTACGAGTATATTTTTATAAAAAAAGTTTTTTGTATGTATTTATTTATGTTTATTATATGTACGATGCATGACCTATGTATAGTAAAAATTAATGATTAATAATTATTTTGCATGCCTCCCTAGCTTATTGTTCTGATGCAAACTGTACTGACATTTTTAATCGTCCATAAAATATATTATTTTCCTGATTTTGCTACTCTTAAAGTTATAGTCATGAACACCTATTGTACTTAGACTATAAGGCATTAGAAATTAAACAAGAATTTCAATTTAAAAGAAATCGACGAATGAACACATGTAAAAGTATCATTTTGTATATTTGATATAAAGTTCCGTTTTTTTTTTTATTTAATCTTTACAAATGGTTATTGACATGATGTTTCTGTGTCTCGCTTAATGTGGTTTGGTTCTTATCTAATGGTAGGATCTAAAATTAAAAAACTGATATTTTTCTTTAGAAAAAATAAACGCATTTAAAATCCGTAGGATTGACAAATTAGATTGTGTACAATAAATATGAAAGTCATTGAAATGCCTTTGGAATAAATTATTGTCTATTTCGGGCATTGAGGCTTTCAAGTCAACTCGTTTACTGCATTGTAATACATTTTTATACGGAAGTTAATGCGTATACATATTTTATTCGTTTTAATTGGACTCTAAATAATCCCACGTCATTTGTTTTAAAGTTTGCATAATAATTTCGGTTTTTTTCATTGTTAGGCATATTTGTTTATTTTTATTTGTTAAGCACAACCGGTATGTTTTATTTTTTTTTATTAAGTTATTGTTTTTAACACAATAAAAAAATTCACCAGAAAAAAAATTAGCTTGATAATTGCATCTCTTCCATAAACTGTATTTATTCTATAATTATTATAAAGGAAATTAATGAAAACACAATAGTAATAATGTCGGAAAGTGTAATTTGAATTTTAAAATACACTACACTCAATTAAAGAATATTTTATATTATGCATATTGCTTTGGTAATAATGCGAAATAACGCACGTTGGTTTCTTTATAGTGTAATTGTAATATTGTGTACTTTAATATAATTATAACAAGTATGTATGCATTTTTTGAACTATATTACATGGGTAAATGAAATAATTTTTAGATGCAGTACATTCAATACACGTTGACAAACCAAAAAAAAAAAGAAAAAATTAAAAACTTATTAGAGATTTTAAAATTTTTTTTTTAAACATTTATTACGTATTAGAAACGTATTTTCGTTGTATTGTGTACTTTAAATAGGAAATCTACCTGAAAAAAATTAAAACTCTAACATTGAGTCTTTGATGAATAACAGTTAACAATTAAAATTAACAAATTTAAATTGTATCAATCATTTTGAACGAGAAGCGGTTCATGCCGGTAGAATTGCAGTCTACCACAGTAAAAAAAGATAAAGCGAATATTGTTATTATCTCTAATATGCAAGCAATCTTCAGAAGTAATAGTCTTACACATGTTGCAGACATTTGTTCAGCCATATGTGCAATAGTAAACAGTATTAAATTAGTCATGATAATTATCTTTTGTTTTTTTCCCAAAAAAAGTCAGTATAATAGGGTCACGGCATAACGGGGACGGGGAGGTCTCAGGTTAACAGGAATTATTACAACTGAATGTGATAAAATTACTTTCAAACAAACATATTGATGCTAGTTTTTTAACACCGTACCTCACTTTAATATTTTTTTACTTTGCTGCTTTATACTTTGACTGGTTTGGACGGAACTGTTATAAAAAAAATACTTCTGATTCGCATCGAAGCGTTTATTTACTAATAAAAATTAACACTTTCAGTTATAATAATGCCTGTAAATCTGTCACTTTCCAATGCCCCCACTATGTCCCGACCCCACTGTAATGGCTTATTTAACCCCAATTAATGTTTTATATGTTTTAGGTTTTTAAATTTCGGCCTACCGTTTGGTAATTGGTAAGTATATTTTCAAGACATTAAAGTAAACTGCTCATTTGCAAAATACAAGACTAGCACATTGTGGTTGAGACTTATTGGAAACCAGATCACGTTTTGTTTTGAAATTATTAATATATACTTATGTAAAAATGATATGGAAACACTCATGGAAACTGTTATTTTTTTCTTCTTTTTATTAAATGTGAACGATACGCATATTATGAACTTTTCGATTTGGGATTTATCAGTTGAACCGTAGTGGAAGTTTCGGAAATGGGAATTCATAATATATAAATGTTTACAAATGGTTTATAGATCTTAAAAATGTTTTTATTTTAGTAATAAGATAGAGACATTTTGGGTTAGGTTAGGTAAGGATAATGACGATTATTTTTGTTACACTATCTAAAGTAAGCGGTTTAGGTGATCCATGGGCCCAGACACAAATACGAAAACTAATTAAAAACATCAATGTAAAAACAATATCTTCTCAGCTCTGCATCGAAGCTAAAATATTCATATATCAAAAACTAAGTTGTTTATTCTTTATTCTATATCAATATGATAAGTTGGTTTTTTTCAAATTATACTGATAACTATTAAAATAACAGTGCAGTAAAAAAAGGTTAAGAGATAAAAAATGGAAAAATATTTGTTTTTACGAAGTTAATACAAACATTTAAATTTAATAAATTAGATAATTATCAATACCAATGTAAAAAAATAACACCTTGTCAGCCCTGGATTGAAGTTAAAATGTTTAACTATTAATATTTTATTTTACAATTATGCTATAACTAAAAGATAATATGTACGCATAACATTGAAAAAAAAAATTCAGATTATCTTTACTAAAATATGTATAGACTATAGTGTAGCTAATCTGGTATTCTCGTATCTGTATTACAAAGACAACGAACATATTATTGTTTCTCTTAAATTACTAGAAATTGAGAATACGAAAAGAGTAATAAAATGTGATAGATAGGCGTAATTACCTTCTGCTAATTTTTAATAAATTAATCTTTAGTGTTTAAGTTCCCTGAAGTAATAAAACAAGTAATAGCCCCAATAAATAGAATTGATCGAAGTTGAAATGGTTTTTAAAAACATGGGCAAATTGTCATATTCATAATTTACATTTTAGGACAAATAAGAATAAAGCGAAATAAAACAGAACTATGTCAGTTTATGTTATAAAATCATAGTGTATGGTGTATAAATGAGCACCAAAAAGATAGGTATAAGACATTTTTATAAAATATTACAGGAGTAAAGTAAAATTATATTTTCAATTTATTTTTATATGGTCGCTATAATCAATGTTATGTGTTTCGAAATTTTGTAATAAATGCAGAAAAATATTTCATCCTTGAGGGTAAAAGAGTTTTTACATTTTTTTTTATTATTCCGTTTTTACCAAGATAAATTGCTTACCATCCGTTAATTGTGCTTTGCTGATTATAGTTGAAAAATAACTATTAGATTAGTAATTTATTTTATAATAACACACTGATATGAGTATAATATGGTTTTGAAATACAACAATATATTGTTCTAAAGTGAATTTTTTCATAAATATATGGATCCAAGAAAGGACTCCACGAAAAGATATCTTTTTTTCATTTTTAAGTCCTACTAAGTCTCACTGGAATTGTTTACATATTTTAAATAGAAATTGATTAAATAATTTGTTTAATATGATAATAATAAAATAGTATAATGTTTTTTCTTGAATGGCTAAAATAATAACACTCTAATTTAACCTCATATCGATTCAAAAATGTAACGAGTAAAAAATTACAATTTTACAAAGAACCGTTTTAACTTTTTCTTAACATATTTTTTAATGTTTTTATTTATAACAATGGTTTTACTAATTACATATTCGACATAAAAAATAACGAAACCCTATTTAATATGATTACATTAAATTAAAATAACACAATTCAAAACCTTGCTTCAATTATTGATTACGGTCTTGCTTCTATTTTAACGTAAAACCCGTCGACAAACTTTAGTGTCGTTGAAAACATTACACAAAGATTTTCTGGTTTAGGACACTTATCCGACGGATTAAAACGATAAGACCTAAACAGTGTTTAGATGACAGTTTTATTGACATATGTTTTAATGCTTTTAGCAGTTATTTAAATTAACTATTTTACTAATCACGTTATTGGCAAAAAAATCTCTTTCCATTCTTTATTACAGAGTATCTCATTTTGAAAAAAAAAAGAATAGTCCAAAAACTAAAAATAAAGACATCGATATGAAGAATATAATACACTTACACATTAATGATGTCTAAAACCGAGAGAATATGCGTTTAGGTAACTTAAAAAGTTTACAGAAAATATTTAGTAAAACGAGACAACACCGACAAATTGGTAAGCCAAAATAATAACCATAACCGAAATAACTAAATTCTAAAAAATAACTAAACCCTAACTAATATCATTACAAAATATCCGAAAAGTACAATATAAATGTGTAAATAATTTTGGTTCTAAAATCTGCTTCAATAATTGATTACGGTCTCGCTTCTATTTTAACGTAACACCCGTCGACAAACTTTAGTGTCGTTGAAAACATGATACGAAGATTTTCTGGTTTAGGACACTTATCCGACGGATGAAAACGATAAGACCGGACCAGTGTTGAGATGACTGTTTTCATTTGAAGCATTGCATATTTGTAACCGGGGCAATTCCTGTAACCAGCACTAAAAGGAAGAAACGAATACGGATGGCGACTGCGACATGCTTCGGGCAAGAAGTTGTCCGGGTTGAATTTCTCCGGATCGGGATAGATTTGCGCATTAAAGTGTAACAGAGCAGGGAAAATTGCGAACGTTGACCCTGCAGATATTTTAAAAAATTACTTTACTTAGTTATTTTAAGCATCAAATGTGCCTAATTATCAAACAAATATATCTATGGCCGTACCTGCAGGGATTAAATAGCCTCCAATCGTTGTTTCCTTTTCTACGTTTCTGCCAAATAATGGAAGGGGGGGGAAATGTCGCATAGTTTCTTTGATTACACGTTCCAAGTATTCCATCTTTTGTAAATCATCATAGGTAGGTTGTCGATCGGGATCGCCAGAAGAAAATATTGTCAATAACTCTTCCAACACCTATTATTAGGCAAGAAAAAAAAAATACAATTTTTTCGTTATCAAGAATACCTATAATGTGTAATTTTAAAATTTATATATGAATACAAAATATGGGTTACTTTATTTTGTACATCCTGATGATGAGCCAACATAAATATTGTACATGCGTTCGTCATAGCTGTTGTGTCTTGACCTCCTAATACCATGTATAAAAAAAAAAAATGTAAAAAAATTATCTCTTTTAATAAGTATGTTAATTAATATAATAAATATTCTAGTAGTTCTATCGAAATAATATTTTTAAAAAAACACGTACCACCCATAACAGTAATTATTTCATCACGTAATTGGTTTAATGGCATCTGATGTTCATTCTCGAGCATTATCTCTATAAACGATTTAAGGCCAATACACTCTTCGTTATGTTGATCTTGACTGTGTAAATTATTTTTCAACTCTGTATTTTTTCTCTGGATTAAATTGTCGATGAAATTGTAAATTTTACTCTGGCTAATGTCATGTTTGCGTTTAAGCGACGATAACTGAAAGAGAATCTTGCTCCTTAACCACGGGTGTACTATTTGGTATTCCCAAACCTAAAACAAATCTTCATTACAAAAGACTGAGATGTCAGCTCAATCACATTATCGGTAAAGTACTTTTGAGTTATTAAGTATGCCTTGTAACATAGATTCGTTCCAGAAATCATTAAATATTGAAAGTATACCTTTAGTATGACATGTAAATTCTCCACAAATACGTGCTTGGCGTTTTTCTGTGCATTAAATTTTACACCCAAAGCGGTTCTTCCGATCATTTCCAATGTCGCCATACCGATTGCCCAGCTTATTTCACATTCATTTGTATTATTTTCCCGTTTCTCGCACAACACCTGGCTTAAGAATTTTGCTTCCTCGTAAAATATTGGTACAAACGATTTAAGCAATGAAAACTTAAACCCCGAAGATACCAATTTTCTATAAGTATGATATCAAATTTATATAATGTTTGAAAGTAGGTAACTCTATGTTTAAATATTTTCCATTTTATTTTTCAATTGGTTATACATATTGACGCTATATTATTTTTTATGTTTTGTTTTTCTATAATTGTATTAAAAAAAAATATATAATATTTCTAAAAACGTTCACCTGTTCATTTTCCATTCATGGAACTTCCTGTTTGTAAATATTCCATCGCCCATAATTGATTCGCTTAACACATTATAATGTTTAGATTTTTGGAACAGATTAGTATTAGTTAGAACCGCTTCTACATCTTCAGGTTTTTTGGGAAATATGTATAAGTCATTAAAAAGCCACACTTTGAATAAGGCGTACTCGTATCTATATTACAATTACAACAAACAAATTATTGTTGATCTCAAAGTACTAAATATTGTGATTAATGAAATGTAACAAATAGGATTGTGTAAAGCGTAATTACTCTCTGCCAACTTTTAAAATATTCTTCAATAGCTTTTCAGGTCCTCCAAAAATTATAGGTAACATTCCCACCAAAAAGAATCCATCTCGACCTGGTATTCGATTTGCTAATGTTGTCTTTCTTCGGTTTACTATTTTAAAATAAAGAACTACTAAAAATAATATTACCGTTATAAGTATAACGACAATGTTATTCAGGCTTGTTTCATTTATTATGTCTGAGACCTGAAAAAATCGTGTCCATTAATTAGTAGTTTTACTTATCATGGTATTATTTTCGTTACATATAATTTAGTGCTATAACTAAACGATAATATGTACGCATAACATTGTTAAAAAAAATCCGATTAACTTTACCAAAATATGTATATACTACAGTAGCTAATTAGCTAATACACTAGCATTCACTCATTTCAATGGATAGTTAAAGTTGAAATGGTTTTTAAAAACATGAGGAAATTGTCATATTCATAAATCACATTATAAATATCACCTACTGTTTATTAAAATATTTGGTAATTATGACTTAAGCCGGTTATAATACATTTTAACAAACAAACGGCTTAGTCCATATGCCAAAATTTAAGTTTCTACATACAATAATTAGTAACATAATCCTCACACAATATTCAACTAACTTTTTTTAAACAGATAATGATAGTCATATGCCATTTGTATTAAACTCAAATATGGGCTTTAATCTTTTATATTTTGGGTTACCGTTTTGTAAGAACACATCAATTTTTTATGACAAAATAATACATTTATGGAAATTCTTTTTTTTTTTTTATTGAATGTCAGCGATACGCATATTATGAAATTTTCAATTTGGGATTTTCAGTGGAACCTTAGTGGAAGTTTGGGAAATAGGAATTCATAATAATATGTATATGTTTAAAAATGTATTGATCAAAAAATGTTTTTATTTTAGTCATAAGGTACGTTTAGGGTTAGGTTAGGTTAATGACGATTATTTTATCTTACACTATCCAAAATTTGGAAATTATAATAAAAAAAACGATCATTTTACGAATGTCGCTATAAACTTTTTAATTTTAGATATTAGATAATAGACAATTTAGAGGAATCTGAAGAAGTTAGTATAATTTTAGTGTAATCATTTTAACAATAAAAATGATTTAAAAATATATGAGGATTTTCTTTTTGCTTAAAATCCTAGTCATAATAATTGTAATGTTAAGTTGATAGTTATTTACCTGCCGAGACAAAACCATTTCATTTAATCCCATTTTTTTTACGACGAAAACTTAAGATTCTAATTTTCTAAAATAAATTCAAAGCAACTATACACGACGACTAACTAGGTTTATAATTATTCTTACATTTTATACTATCATATTATATGCTTTCCCACTAGTATTCAATTTTCAATAGGTATTATTTATGAGTACGTTCATAAGTTCTGTGAAATAATTATGCCAGCATAATTGGGTCGTGGTCTAGTAAGGGCGAAGCATAACTGAATAAATCAATCCAAGTCATTGTAAAAACAATGATATGGTTAAAATTGTATTATTCGACTTTGTTTACTCGATAAACTTTATTTATTATTTTGTTTGTTAATGTTAATACAATTATAACTTAGGGAGGCTACCGCATCTAAAAAAATGCAACAACAAATTATTTATAAAAATAAAAACAGTGAAGAGCAATAATAACTGTTTTTTTAAAGCGCAAATAAATTTACATTGAAATTTCACCAAAAAAAAAAAAAAATCAGCTTGATAATTGCATCTCTTCCATAAACTGTATTTATTCTATAATATTATAAAAGAAAATGTATTTTCAGCAAATGTAATTTTAATTTTAAACGACACTACACGTGATTAATGAATATTTGATATTTTGCATATTGCTTATGTAATAATGAGAAATAACGCAAGATGGTTTCTTTATAGTCTAATTGTAATATTGTGTACTTAATAATTTCTAAACAACAAAGTTTTTTTTGACTATTTATTTTGAAACCTTGTCTGTTGTCATGTGGTGTAAATACAAAATCATGCAGTGTAGGGTTAAGTAATTATACATTGTAATTATAATACAACTGACACTAAATTTAACTATTGGACGTCTTGGGTTTTGCCTGTTTTGTACTATTTAATAAATAAACATATGTATTTTTTAACGTATCATATGAACTATAATGTTTGTTAGGTAAATAGAAATTTATAACAATATTAGAATGTTTATATTTGTCAATATACAATGAGACCATTGTCTAACAAAAGTACTCAAATTCATTTAACACTTAAATACCCGAAATCAAAAACTCAATTACTTGTTATTGTATTACAAACGCCCTCAAAAAGCTATAACTCACTTGAAACAATGTAAGGACACGATGTTTCTGTGTCTCGCTTAATGTGGTTTGGTTCTTATGTAATGGTAGGATCTAAAATTAAAAATCTGATATTTTTCTTTAGGAAAAAAAAACACATTTAAAATCCGTAGGATTGACAAATTAGATTGTGTACAATAAATATGAAAGTCATTGAAATGCCTTTGGAATAAATTATTGTCTATTTTGGGCATTGAGGCTTTCAAGTCAACTCATTTACTGCATTGTAATACATTTTTATACGGAAGTTAATGCGTATACATATTTTATTCGTTTAATTGAACTCTAAATAATCACACGTTATTTGTTTTAAAGTTTGCATAACCATTTCGGGTTTTTTCATTGTTGGGCATATTTTTATTTTTTTTATTTGTTAAGTACAACCGGTATGTTTTATTTATGTCAAGGCTTCAACAACTGCGGTTATTAGCCAATTATACGTTTGTAGACTCAAGGACTAAGTGATATTAAGTTCTTTACAAAAGGACAAAAGGTAAAGTTCTTAGAGGCTAACTGCAATGTTTATTTTAGTTAAAAAACATTTTTTTTTTAGTGCTGTTCTCTTCATTTAAGGCTCCTTCGAAAATGATCGGCATATATATGGTTTTTCATTTGTCTAGATGCTTTGAGCTGTCCTGGATTATACAGGGTGTTCCAGCATGAAAGGTAGGTAATAGGTGATTGAAAATCTGGGAGATCCCCAAATAAGCCCCCCGTTTTCATTTTTTCGATAAGTCAAAAATTGAAGGTTTTGACAGTCAAGTAAAAAAATAATGACCTAAAAAACCAAAAAATTAATTCATGTTATTCAGTGCAAAATGTTCACCTTAGAAGAGGGGTCACATCAATTTCAGTCTTTTTCAGCCCCTAATATCTTCTCTTATCACTTATCCTATCATTTATTTCTTACCTCTAGTCTCTAATCATTTGTCTCCTATCACTTATATTTTATCATTTATTTCTCATCTCTTGTTTCTAATCATTTATCCCTAATCTCTTATCATTTATCTTTAATCTCTCATAATTTATCTCTTACCAATTATCTCTTTTCTTTTATCTCTTATCAATTATGTCTTAGCATTTGTCTTTTATCACTTATCATTTATTTCTGGTCTCTAATCATTTTTCTCTTATCATTTGTTGAGTTAGAAGCCGAAATAGACTGAAAATGATGTGACCCCTCTTTTAAGGTGAGCTTTAGCACTGAATAACAGGGCGTAATTTTTTTTTCTTAAGTCATTGTTTTTTTACTTAATTGCCGAAACCTTCAATTTTTGACTTATCGAAAAAATGAAAATGGGGGGCTTATTTGGGGTCCTCTAGATGCCCAATCACCTATTACTTACTTTTCATGCTGGAACACCCTATATGTTGGATTAAGTAAGTTGGTTATAGTTAGGTCGACTTGGCAATTATCGCATTGGGTAGGAGGATCCTTATTTATTTGGTATGCTAGTGTTAACAGAGAATGTCGCATTCTGGCTTTTGTTAAGGTGATTTCGTGCCGTCTTACTAAGTGTGAGGGAATAAGCTATTTTCAATAATTTTCTTAAAATTTTTAAGTTTATGAGTGAGTGGCGTAGAGTCCAAATAATTTTATATTTAAAAACTATCATAAATTACATAGAATACAAAAACATCAAGTTAGTTTACATGATTATCTACCTCTTTTAAGCTATAATAGATTGTGTTAGAGATAGAGAGTAATTAATTAATAATTTAGAACACAAATTATATCATTAAGTAACAAAGTAATGTGATAAATAAAATAGAAGTTAAAAAACCAAAAAAAAAATTAAAAATTTTAACAATAGAAAAATTGTGAGTATGAGATGTAATATTAAATATAACAGAAACATATGAATGACTTAAACTAATTGAGAAAACAATTAATAATACACAATTTCTTTACCATTATTTTTAGAATAGTG
>NW_026095795.1:708922-844125 GCF_023614345.1 Adelges cooleyi
TAATAAATGAGTAATCAATTTAAAAAAAAAAAATTTTAAACTTTATTCCTTTATCGTATTCCTATTCATGCTGTGTACTGACATTTTTTATTGTCCATAGAAAGGTATAATATTTACTGATTTTACCCCTTCAAAATTATTAGACCTTTAACGTTTTAATTAGTTATAACTTTTACTAATTACTATTTTAGAACTTATTTCATACTGTTCAGATTAGTAAAATCAGGAAAAGTTAATTCTCTTCAATGGACGATAAAAAATGTCAGTACAGTTTAAATCAGAATAATAAGGTAAAAAAGGCATCAGGCATGCTTATATTATTTATCATTATCACTATTAAACATTACTTTTTACTATAGGGCATGCAAAATACACACACCTGCGAAAATAACAACAATGCTCTAATAATAATATTCATTAACATAATAGAAAATTAATTTTGTCTCTTGGGAAAAAAAACCAAACAACCTTGTACATTGTTTCTTTGTCGATAAAACTTCTAAAAAGCTGAATGTCATTGAAGAACTAGTGTAGTCTTATACCTTTCTCTAGGTAAGAGTGTTGTTGTGCGAAATTTTATTTTTTTCAATTTGTATTGTAAACTTACACTTTACAAAACTTGAGGATTGCATGTAAAATATCACTTCACAAGCAATAGTGTGAAAATTTGAATACTCCCAACACCGAGCACTATTAGTCAAATTTAAAACGAGATGGGATGCATCCGAGACAAAAAGGGATCCAACTTTATTTTGGTTTTCTCCAAACTGTTCTTGTCACATGATCAAAAATCATAATGATTAGTTTTACATCCATTATCTTTTTAACATCTAATAAATCATTTATATTGTTTGGTTTGTAATTTTCATAGCATACAGTTGTTTATGGAAATAAATATTTATGAAAAAAAAAATTATGTCTAAATATAATAAAATTGTATATTTTAACTCGCTTAATATTTGACTGATTGTGCTATTGATGTTTTGGTATTTTATACGAAATTTTATAAAGTGTTAGTTTACAGAACAAATAAAAAAAAACTTTAGCTGCGTAACAGCGCTCTAGACAAAAAAAGGTTATAAGACTACACTGTTTCTTAAGTGACGTTTAGTTTTTTTAGAAGTTTATCAACAAAGTTTATCATAACAAAGTTGTTTAAATTTTTTTTTTCTAAGAAACAAAACTAAGTTTCTAATATGATAATCAATATTATCAAATCATCATTGTTCTTATAAACTGCAGATAACTGGAAAAATGAGTATAACTAAGAATATATATGTAATTATTTTATGGTGGTGAGCCCCTCCAATCCTGTTATAGTCTAACTCCAATACGCATTACCGTCTCTATTTTTTCTTATTAATATTTTATTTTATGCATATCTCATATCACATTAGCCTCTGTCGTTACAAGTTCTATTTTCATCACTACCTCTGTTTTAGCCACGACTTCATCTTCTACTCCGTTGCTGTTTTAGTTGTACCATTTAACTTTAAGGATCAACCACTAATCATCTTCGCTATGTTTTCGGTTGCATCTGTAAACTGCAAGGAGTGATGAGTCTTGCTGCACTAAACATTTTAAAACTGAAGAGAGACACATATTTAAAGTCTATTACATTAGGCCGTTAACCCAAATCCTCCTGGGTACCTTCTTAGGTGTAATTTTCCTATAATGACTTAGTGCATGCCTGATTCCATTGCCTTATTATACAGTCGAAACAAAATGAAATACTTACTAACAAAAAAGTTGGTTTGCTACTGCTCTGAATAATGAAATTGGTGATCTAAAGACTAGATTAACTTCATAAACAGGTCAATTAGCCGAAATTAAGCCGGAGAATGCTCTTCTTACTGAGTTCTTTTTAGATAAAATTTAATATTTTGAATGGTATCTATGATATATTTTTTTTCTCTCGTTTTTTTAAAGATGAATGGCTCACCATCAGTTATAAGTATAGTTTGTTTAATAAAACCATTTTATACTTTTATACTAAATAAAATATAATTATTTTAGTTTATGTTACAAAATCATAGTGTGCTGCGTAAAGTGATGAAAACCAAAAGGATAGGTGATTTTTAGGGTAGATGGCTTAAAACAAAAAAAATGTCCATGTTATAGCTAAATGGCTCGCTATACGTTATGAGTATAACTTGTTTAAGAAAACCATTTTTTACTTAGAGATTTCTATGTTATAGATTATAATTGGGAAAAAACTCACAGATGAGTAATTTATTTTACAAACAAATAATGGTATAAGTATAATATGGCTTTAAAATACAATTATGCAATTCTACATTTTTCTGAATTAATTTTTGTCGTGATATTACTGAGTATCAAATAATAATATAAAATGGTAATTAGTTTTATACATATTAATCACATAAATGTGTAAGTGCACAATGTGTAGTATCTTATTTTTATTTCCATACAATGTAAAAAACATATAAATTCGCATAATTATCTGCACCAATGATTATTTTAATGTAATAACGTTAAAATGGCATCCTATAACCTTACTGATATTCTTCACTAGCTGTAATTATATTAGTGAATTTTAAGATATCAGTGCAACAGTATACATTATTAAATATTTATAATTGAATGAATTTAAACCAACTAACTTTTTGTTAATTATGAGTCAATCAAGTATCGAACAACATGGAGTTTGTAGTAGTTTTGTTCTATTGTGTAATATTTTTCATAATAACAAGATTTATAGTGATATTTATGTACCAAGAAATTATTGCGCCGATCTTGCATTGAAATATTGATTTACGAAAACAGGGATATGGGCACTTAATGTTATATTTAAAAATTAAAGACCGGTAAGGAAGTTCATGAAAAATCTATGTTTTACTGATTGTCATGAAAAATGGTTGAGCTACTACTTACATCTCTAAAGAATTTTAATTCAAAAATTGATTATACATATTTTTGTTTTTTTTTTTTTAATGATGTGTAGTTCAAACCAAAATATAGTTACTAATAAAATAATGGAAAAAAAGCGAGTATTAACGCAAGTAGTTTTATTTGTGATTGAAAAAATAATCTATTAATTTTTATAATTTCTAAATACGTATTATTATTATTATTTTTTTTTATTAAAAAAAGTCCGCGACAGCTGTGGCCATTGGACTGACATTATTTTACATTATTAAATAACAATCTTATGCATTATACAATAGGTAATTTTATCTGGCTCTGGATCTTAAATTTTAGTGTTCCGCACCTGGTTTAAAAATAATATGGTTAAGAAACACTCAAAGTAGTAAGTATACCTTTAGGACGACTTGTAAATTCTCCAAAAACTCATGATATTCGCTTTTCTGTGCATTCAACTTTACACTGAAAGCAGTTCTTCCAAACATCTCCAAAGTCGCCATACCGACAGCAGAGCTTATTAATTGATTTCCCTTTTTTTGTACAATATTTTACCGAAGAATTTTGTTTCCTCGTAAAATATTGGTACGGACGATTTAAGCATCGAAAGTTTAAACGCTGCAGCTACCATTTTTCTATACATTTTATCATACCAAATTAAAATTATATTTGATATTAGGAAAAATTTGAAGGAAACATTATTAATTATTGGCGAGAAACTGAAATCCTAGAATTTAAAAGTCAAGTATTAACAGTGTACATTATATTTTAAAATGTGTTATACATATTGACGCTATATTATTTTTGCTATAATTATAATGATAAATGAATATAAAATAACTCTGAAAATTTTACCTGTTTTTTTTCCATTCATGAAACTTCTTGTTTAAAAATAATCCATTGCCCATAATTGATTCGCTAAACAACATTATATTCTTTAGATTTGTTGAACAGGTTAGGATTGGTAAGAACTGCTTCTACAACCTCAGGTGTTTTAGAAAATATGTACAATCGATTAAAAACCCATGCTGCTTTGAATAAAGTGTTCTCGTAACTGTATTACAAAGACAAAGAACAAATTATTGTTGCTCTTAAATAAGTAAAAAAATAGAATATCAAAAAAAAAATATAAATATATATTAGATAAACGTGAATATATGTAATTACGTTCTGAAAATATTAATCATATTCAATTATAGTTTTTCAGGTCCTCCGATTAAAACGGGCAACATTCCCACTAAAAAGAATCCATCTGGGCCGGGTATTCGATTTGCCAATGACGTTTTTTCTCCGGTTTGCTATTTTATAATATATAACTACCAAAAAACAATATTACCGCTATAAGTATAACGATAATGTTATTTAGGCTTGTACCATTTATTATGCGTGACACCCTGAAAATATTATATCCATAAATTATTGTTTTTGTTTAAATATAATCTAGTTCTATAAAGATTATATACTCATAACATTGCAGAAAAAAATAGGTCATCTTTATGAAAGTATCAAATGTATACATTTGTGTATGAATAATCAATAATGACTCATTCCAAGAATAGACGAAGTTGAAGATGGATTTTGAAAGCCAGGCAAAGTGACTAATTCATCATCAACTACATTATTATTATTACTTATTGTTCATTAAAATATTTGGAAGTTATAACCTATTACGGTCATAAAACATTTTGACAAAAAAAAGAATTAGTATATTTGACAAAATTTAAATATTTTATCTACATTAATTAGCTTAATCTTATTTCTCTAGCCATTAATATTTTTTCAGTTCCCGTCAATACCTAGTAATAAGATGATAAGTGGTTGATCCTTAAAGTTAAATGGTACAACTAAAACAGCAACGGAGTAGAAGATGAAGTCGTGGCTAAAACAGAGGTAGTGATGAAAATAGAACTTGTAACGACAGAGCTAATGTGATATGAGATACGCATAAAATAAAATATTAATAAGAAAAATAAAGACGGTAATGCGTATTGGAGTTAGACTATAACAGGATTGGAGGGGCTCACCACCATAAAATAATTATATATTTTTTCTTAGTTATCTCATTTTCCAGTTATCTGCAGTTTATAAGAACAATGATGATTTGATAATATTGATTATCATATTAGAAACTTAGTTTTGTTTCTTAGAAAAAAAAAATTAAACAACCTTGTTAGTAGTAATTGTTACTTTGTTGATAAACTTCTAAAAAACTAAACGTCACTTAAGAAACAGTGTAGTCTTATAACCTTTTTTGTCAAGAGCGCTGTTACGCAGCTAAAGTTTTTTTTTATTTGTTCTGTAAACTAACACTTTATAAAATTTCGTATAAAATACCAAAACATCAATAGCACAATCAGTCAAATATTAAGCGAGTTAAAATATACAATTTTTATATTTTAGACATAATTTTTATTTTTCATAAATATTTATTTCCATAACAACTGTATGCTATGAAAATTACAAACCAAACAATATAAATGGTTTATTAGATGCTAAAAAGATAATGGATGTAAAACGAATCATTATGTTTTTGATCATGTACAAGAACAGTTTGGAGAAAACCAAAATAAAGTTGGATCCCTTTTTATCTCGGATGTACCCATCTCGTTTTAAATTTGACTAATAGTGCTCGGTGTTGGGAGTATTCAAATTTTCACACTATTGCTTGTGAAGTGATATTTTACATGCAATTCTCAAGTTTAGTAAAGTGTAAGTTTACAATACAAATTGAAAAAAAAAAAATTTCGCACAACAACACTCTTACCTAAGAAAGGTATAAGACTACACTATTTCTTCAATGACATTCAGCTTTTTAGAAGTTTTATCGACAAAGAAACAATGTATAAGGTTGTTTGGTTTTTTTTCCCAAGAGACAAAATTAATTTTCTATTATGTTAATGAATATTATTATTATAGCATTGTAGTTATTTTCGCAGGTGTGTGTATTTTGCATGCCCTATAGTAAAAAGTAATGTTAAATAGTGATAATGATAAATAATATAAGCATGCCTGATGCCTTTTTACCTTATTATTCTGATTTAAACTGTACTGACATTTTTAATCGTCCATTGAAAGATTAACTTTTCCTGGTTTTACTAATCTGAACAGTATGAAATAAGTTCTGAAATAGTAATTAGTAAAAGTTATAACTAATTTAAACTTTAAAGGTCTAATAATTTTGAAGTGGTAAAATCAGTAAATATTATACCTTTCTATGGACAATTAAAAATGTCAGTACACAGCATGAATAGGAATACGATAACAGTTGACAATATTGACAATGTTGACAATGTTTTTTTTTTTAATGATTACTCATTTATTAAAACTTGTAAACAAATTCCAATAATTCAGGATTTTAAAGTCAGGGTGTTTCATTTTTTTTTAGGTCTAACGTTCGTTATTTCCACCGGCCGGGTCTAAGACGGCTTAGAATTTAGAAAGATTTAATATAATATACATTTTACGCTAATTTTGGTTAAGTTTACATCCAGTTAGATAATCATGAGTCAACTGAAAGTTCATTTGAAAAATATAATATACAAAATGTAAAACTATACATTTGTCTTTTATTTTAGAGTTAATTCTTCAGTACATATTTAACTTCGAGGCCAATCTGAAAAGGTATTTTTTTAAAATTGAAAAATTCCCTAACTCGTTTGATCACTCTATATATCATTAAAATATTAGCAAGTTAATAATAAAAAAAATTACACCTATGCACTTGAAATCGGGCAAAATAAATCACTAATTTAACGCTTTTTCAATTTTTAATATTGACCTGAGGACAATTATTTTTTTATTCTCTAGAAAATGATGATAAAAGCAATAATTTATTCTGCAGAATATTAAAAAATATATTATGCTATATTTCTACAAAAAAAATCTACCCTATATTGTTGTAGAATGTGTAGGATCACTGTTCATAGACAAATTGAATGTTTGGAAGAGAAATGTTTTAAGTAGGCTCCAATTATTTATTTGCAAAAATGATGTTGAAGTTACTAGCCACAATGTTCCACTCATTTTGGCTTAACTATTGGTTAATTATGATTACATTTAATCATTCTAACGCCCACTATAATATACTCATTTGGTTTTCTACAAGTTTAAAAGTAATTTTATCACTTTCAGCTTCAATCATTCCCGTATACTTGTAACATCCCCGTCCCCACAACGCACTAAGTAACATGGTTTATAAAATTTAAATTACAACCCAAATAAATAACTTAACCCTACACTCCATGTTTTTTATTTACACCACATGATAACAGACAACAATCCAAGAAAAATAGTAAAAAATTTACTTTGTTGTTTAGAAATTATTAAAGAGCACAATATTACGACCATTACACTATCAAAAATCCAACATGCTTTTTTTTTTGCATTACTGCATAATGTACAATATGCATATAAAATATTATTTAACCAAGTGTAGCGTCCTGAAAAATTAATTTTACACTTGTTGTCATTATATCTACTGTGATTTCATCAATTCCCTTGAAAATATTATACAATAAAGATAAAAGGAAATGGTGCAATTATCAAGCTAATTTTTTTTTCTAGTGAATATTAATTTAAACTCATTTGCGGCCTAAAAAAACACGGGTTTTTCTGCTCTTGACTGTCTTTAATTATAACATAGTTTTTAATTACATTTTTTAGATTAGGTATGCTCTCCCTAGGTTATTATTATACCAAAATTAATAAAATAAATAATAAATAAAGTGTAGGGTAGTTTACACAAAGCCGAATAATGCAATTTTAACCACATTATTGTCTTTACATTGATTTGTATTCATATATGCCGTAACGCCCTTATTATTACGACCTAATTATGCGGGCTTCATTTTATAGAATGCAAAATATTGAATAATTAAAAAGTATTTTTTTTTTCGAAAAACGTGTAATGACCTTGTTAAGTATTCAACAAATTATATGAACGTAAATATAATACCTATTGGAAATTTAATATAATTTATTTGTTCTTAATACCCGCGGGAGTGCGTATGCCATGAGAGTATAAATGTTAAAAATAATTAGAAACTGATATAGTCATTGTGTATAATTGCTAAAAGTTGATTATTCAACTTTTGAACTTCAAGTTTCCATCTTATGGAAAATTCAATTCAATGAAATGGTTTCGTTTCAGCAGGTAAAATATTATTAACTCAACACTTCAGTTATTATGGCTAGGGATTTAAGTAAAAAAAAATCCACATACATTTTTAAAATCATTTATATTGGTTAAATGATAACACTATAATTAATCTATCTCTTCAGATCTCGCCAAATTGTCTTTTATTTTTTATCTAAAATTTAAGAGTTTAAATTAACATTCGTAAAACATGAAACATTTCTTTAATTTTTCATTAAAAATGGCCATAACTAGTTTAATAAATAAATTACATAGATAAAATTTAAACGAAATCTTTTTTTCTGAAATAAAAATAACCCCTAAACTTAAAAATCGTTCTTTCTACTTAAATTTAATTAAATGAAATTGTTTCTTTTTAGCAGGTAAAATATTATTAATTCAACGCTATAAAAATATTAAATAGTAGCTTAAAGTATATATATTAAAAATTATATTTTAATTAAAATATGAGTTTCCCTTAGCTTATGAACGTAATTATTAGTTACAAGATGATCTTTTGTAAAATACTATTTATTGTTCTAAATACTAGTAAGAGTGCGCGTGAGATTATAAATTTTAGAATAATGAAAAACCTAGTTAGTCGTTCTGTGTGACACGGCCTGCAAGTGCATGTTTCCGTTATTAGCGATTAAATGTGCGCCCGGTCGTGTTATCAACTGTCCACCGTCTCACCGCAGGTGGGAACGATAAACTACTATATCGGCCCGAGCCGGCCGTCGGTGTATGAAGAGGTCCGGGGGGTGTCATCTTGACAGCGAAACACGGCGGCGATGACCACTGTAGGCAATCCGATAATCAGTTATTAATTTAACATTGATCCGCGACTGCCATCCGCCGCCGTCCCGCGTATTCACTTAATATACTTCCATATTGTTTTCAAAGTTAATAAAAAAACCACAACTTTTAATCCGGTTTTATCTATTTTCTTCAACCCCCCCTTACTACCGTGTCAAATTTGGCTCCCCGCTGAGGAAAAAGTCCCGGTGTTCAGCGAAACCAGGTAGGATTATTTTGGCCGCTGTTTTACTGAGAAAAAATTTTACACTCGATTTAAATAATATTTAATTTACTTAAATTGTCAAAATATTTATTCGTGTAAATTTTTGTTTTTTTTTCCATCCTACTAGTGTAGTATTTACAACGAATATATACCTAGTTAGGCCACACACGTGACGTGCTAGTACCGGCGTACAATATACAGGTTAGGATTTTAGTAACGTTCACCTTGTTATTGTTATTGTAACGCATATCACACCCGCGTCCCGGTACCGTCCACCATACGATTAAGTTGAAAGTTACCAAATAACGATCACTGTTGGAAAATAAATTCACTTTCTTCGCATAATATTTTCACTAAATAACATAAATTTATATTTATTTATTTTTTTTTTTTCCTTCTCCGGCCATTTATTAAATAGTAACCCGCACGGCCGAACGGATATTTGACTTACGCTAATTACTTCGGTTAAAAACGTACCAAATTGACGATTAAGCATATTTGCGAATAGTTACTACTTTTTTTTTAAGTGAAACCGGTTGAAAGAAAATTAAAATATTGAAGGAAGAAATAAGGTTTATATAATTTTTTTTTTAAATTTATATAAACAAACAACACCTTATTTGGTTACTACTTTCAAGCAGCGTATGACGAACAAAAAAAAATAAGTAATAACAATTCTTTTGTTTTTCTCTTAAACGTTCCGGTTATTTGTCATTAGTTAAAAAAAAAAAAAAGTCAAAGATAGGAAACAAATTTAACTTTTTTTTTCGGACGTGTAGTGACTGTATTGGTATTTGTATACTGGATTATATTTGAATCGCCAATACCCGCTCACCCCTACAGTTTTTTTTTCTTTTCTCCTCTTTTTCTTAATATATTATATTTTTTTTTTTTTCTTTTCTTTTAGTTTGCTTTACAGTAAAATAATATTTAAATCAATTAATTATATATATATAAAAAAAAATTTTTTTTTTCTCTCTTTCTGTTGTTTATACTAACAACAAATAAAACATCAACACAACGCATACATATATCAAAATTTTAATTTTAATTAATTCATTTTTTTTTTAATTTTCATTTGTCAAAAAAAAAAATATAAAAAAATCGGAAATGGAGAAAACATTAGATCAAATGTCGGTTACCGAAATCAGACGCGAATGCGCTTACCGAAACCTGCCGTATACCGCTAGCCGTAACGACCTACAGTGTGTACTAGAGAATGTGATTAGGGACGGAGGCTGTGATCCGTCCACCACCCTTCTACCACCTCGGCCCCCGATTGTTGATAATGCTTTAAATAATATTAATAGTTCTGTCAACCCGAGACCGATAGGCGAGTTAGAAGCGCAACAGGTACACAATGTAGAAGACAATAGGAATAGTGATGTCCAACAGGACCCACTAGACCTAACCTACGGCGACCTCGAATATGAGGACTCCCGCCGCCCACTCACTCCCACAAACACATACCGAGCTAGCGCGCCGAATGACCAATTCCCTGACCTTCACACAATTCACTACATACGCTCAGCTAGTGAAGAGATAGGAGCAATTAGGCAAAACATTCGGACGCAAACTTCTATAGGGAATCTGGAACTAAGGATAACCGCTCTTGAAACCGCTTTGTCACGGGTCTTAACTAATCAAAAAAACATTTTAAATAAAATTTCAAGTATTGAACAGGACGTCCAAACGGTTAGGTCAACAAACTGTAGTAGTTTTAGGCCAGTAGTACCTACTGTAACGGTAGAAGATAGGGCCACTCCCACCGCTAATTTGAACGTAAGTAGAACTCGTATCGATAGTCAGCCCGCCTCACTCCATGATAGGTTATTACAAACCGAAGAGGAGATCAGGCGAACGGTTAGTCCCCAGCTGACTTTATACGATACGACCTCATTACACCAGTTAGGGAGCAAAGGGACAGCACAGGCCCCTCTAAATAGTACAAGCTGGGACCTAAATTCTAATACAGTCAATAATCGTTTGTATGACTCACAACCCTATAGCTACTCTGTACGACATACGGAAAATGATAGTCGCCCTACGAGTCGACCCAACCGTACCGTACAGTTCGAAAACGATTTTAACGATTCGTCTAGCACTAGGGTAGGGAACCAATCATTACTTATCCCATTTAATGACCTAAAAGCTGCAAGAGCGTCACTTTCTGAGTTTTCTGGTACAAAAGAGGAGGACCCGACACGATTTGTGGCAAATTCCGAATGTATTTTGCGTGAAGCAAAAATACATCCAGCCGCATGGGTTAGAGCAGTCGAACCCCAATTAACGGGAACGGCAGCTGCATGGTGGAGAACGGTTAAGGCTCTAGATATGTCTTGGCCTGAATTTAAAGGCGAGTTAGCCGAAAGGTTCAACTGCCCTGACATCCAGTCCCGTCTCCGTGCCGAAATTGTGTCAGTTCGACAAGGTCCACACCAACGACTGACCGATTTTGTCATGGAGAAAAACCAATTATCCCGTCGAATTCAAACAGGTCTCTCCGAACCGCAAATAGTTAGTACTATTGTAGGGCTCATGAGAGACGAATTTAGAATACATGCTAGGCTCCAACACCCCGCGTCGTTCACAGACCTTAGGCGAATAGCTGCAGTCTTAGATAGCTCTTCGTACTCCATACAAGAGACCCAAGACGCAGCACCGCCGAGGGACTTGAAGAAGTCCTATTACCCACCTACTAAGTCAAAACCAGTTGACTTAGCAAAACACTCTGGGGCCCACTCGGTAAACAACACAAACCGAAAGCCACCTCTCCCCTGTAAGCATTGCAAGGGACCTCACTGGAACAGTGAATGTCCTACAAAGCCCTCGGGAAACGGCCCCAAACCCCGCGGATCTTAGTCCAGTCCACGGGTCACCACACACATTCCGACGACCGCCCACTAGTCCCTTTACCTCTTATACTCAGCTCTGATAATTCAGTAAATGAATCAACTGGCATTAAAGTAAATGAATATAGACTAGTAGACGACCTCGACACTTCTCGAAATTTATTCATGACACAAAGTACACCATTAGACCTAGTTAGAACAAAAAGCAATAACCATTTACTCGAACTGTCACCACCAATTACATCATCACCTCACCAAGTTAGCCCTAGCTCTGATATTCTTGACCAAAGAACAACTAGCGACTCAACTCACCCAAACATAGTTCGAGAAAATTGGTTAGAGCCCAACAATCTACTAGAAAACCTAAATGACGTTACAACCCCAATCTGTATCGAAGACCGATGTGTTCCACCTAAAAACGCACCGGGCTCCGAACAGAACAACACTAGCTTCGACATACACAATGACTTTGATCATAAGAGTATAGAGAACAGCGAAAATACAGGTACGAATGAAACAAGACAGGACACTCGAATTGTTTTTCATTATGAAAAACCCGAGTGCTCTGGACTTGCATCCGTACGAACGGTATTAAATAGAAACCCTAACACAATACCAACTCCATGTATAGAGTTAGAATTCGATTCTGGTTTCGTCACTGCTCTTCTTGATTCTCAAGCACAAAAGTCGTATGTTAGGCCGGAAATTTCGAGAAAATTCGGAAAAACATTTATAGGACTAAATTCATTAGTTCGAATGGCAGACGGGCACACTCAAACAACCAGTGGCCACGCCGCATTCGTCGCTAGAGTCGCAGAAGTACAAATTAAATTTAATGCTTCGATTCTAGACAACCTGTACTGCGATATCCTATTAGGGCACGATTTCCTTGTAGAAAACGAAGTCGCTTGGGATTACTCCGCAGGTACAATCTACTTAGGGACCTCCAAACGAACATCCGTTTGTTGGGCAGCCACTAAGACAACAAGGGGACCCAAAAAGTTAGATTTTTCTGAAATCCAAATTTCGGGCGATCCTATGACTCAAAACCAACTAACAGAAGTCATCACCAGATATTCTGAGGTTTTCGATGGTTCAATAGGCCGCACAAAGCTGATAGATCACGAAATTCGACTTAGGGACCACACCCCCATCGCTCTAAACCCATACCCTTATCCGGCTGAAAAACAAAACATCATAAACGATATGATAAGGGATATGGAGGAGCAAGGCCTAGTAGAACCGAGCACATCGCCCTGGGCCGCTCCTATAGTCCTTGCAAAGAAAAAAGATGGTTCGCCACGCCTTTGTATTGACTATAGACGACTAAACGAGTTAACGGAATCTGATGCCTACCCCATGCCAAATTTAAATGACATGATAAGGAATATGAGGGGCGCAAAGATCTTTAGTATACTAGACCTTAAATCTGGATACTTTCAAGTATCGTTGAACCCCAATTCTAGGAAGTACTCAGCTTTCCGTACTCGCAAAGGTCTCTACCAGTTCAGAGTTCTTCCTTTCGGTTTAAAGAATTCCCCCATGACTTTTGTTAGGCTCATGAACGAAGTGTTAAGAGGGTACATAGATGATTTTGTTCAAGTTTATCTCGACGATATAGTAATATATTCAGATAACCTTAGCAACCATTTAAACCACTTAGCTAAAGTCCTTGAACGTCTGAGCAGACATGGACTGACATGCCACCCCAAGAAATGTAGACTAGGGACAACCGAAATCTCTTTTCTTGGACATTTAGTGGATGCAGAGGGAATACAAAAACAACCCGAAAAACTCTCAGCTATTAGGGACTTCCCAACTCCCCGCAAAATTAAGGAGCTTCGTAGGTTCTTAGGCGTTTGTAATTGGTATAGCCAGTTTGTAGATAACTATGCTGATACAATTGCACCCCTAACACAACTGCTAAAAAAAGGTGAAAAGTGGAAATGGTCAGGTAACGAACAGAACGCTTTTGAAAGCATTAAAAAGGCCCTGTACGACTCCCCAAAACTAAGCTCTCCCGACTACAGTAAAACATTCCACCTCCAAACTGATGCTAGCGAAATAGGCGTCGGAGCTGTTCTCTTCCAAAGGGGTGACAGCCCGGAGGAAAGACAGGTCATTGCCTACGCAAGCAAAAAGTTGAGCGAGACACAAAAGCGTTATACTGCAGTCGAAAGAGAGTGTTTAGCTATAATTTGGGCAGTCGATAAGTTCCGCCCCTACTTAGAAACAGCACCTTTCGAACTCCTTACTGATAACTCGGCGTTGACTTGGCTGCATAAGACCAAAGACCAAAAGTCTAAACTAACCAGATGGGCGTTACAACTAAGTAACTTGGATTTCCGAACGATACACGTGCCAGGGCGCCTTAATCAAGCACCTGACATGTTATCCCGGTACCCATCCGATGGTCCGCCAGTCAACGAAGACCAACTCGATGAAAACCTACTAGGAGTACCTTCACTAAAAACACAAAAAAACAATTCACATGGTACCCCTGATAGACTCTTTTCATTGACACAACAAGAGGTAGAACAAATCGATACACCTATTTCCGAAGAGGTTTTGAAAGCTTGGCAATCAGATGATCTATATGTTAGCTCCATAAAAGAAAACATATCCTCTGACTGTCCAGCCAACAATACCAGAAGGTCAAAAGCACTAAAAAAATCATTCATCTTAAATAATGGCCTTCTCCGGAAACATATCGAAAATTGCTCCTCCTCGTTGCCCCCAATCGTAATACCACTTGACAAAATCCAACAAATCATCTGGTGGTATCATGACCACACTCTAGCCAGTCATCCAGGCTGGAAAGAGACTTTCAGGGCCGTACGACTTAGGTTTTACTGGAAAGGTTTGAAAGAGGATATTAGGAAATACGTAGGTGCATGTCACATATGTGCCTGTACTAAACCTCTGAACGCAAAACCAGAGAATCCCCTCAAACCTAGGAAACCCCGACAACCCTGGGAAGTCATCAGTATAGATCTTATGGGCCCCTATCCAAGAACAGGTAGGGGTAAAACATGCATACTGGTGGTCACCGATTGCTTTAGCCGATGGGTCGAAGCCTACCCGCTAGGTACGGCCACCGCTAATGTAATCATCCAAACTCTCGAACGCGAGTTCTTTTCACGTTTCGGGTACCCTCGAGTGTGCCTTAGTGACAACGGGACTCAGTTCACTTCGAAAGAAATGCTCAGAGCACTCGACCGATGGGGGGCGGAGGGGTGGACTACTCCGGTGTTCCATCCACGAGCTAACCCCGTCGAACGTCGCAACCAAGAGCTGAAGAAAGGACTACGTGCACACCTCGTGGACGAAAGTCATCGCTCTTGGGACACTAAGCTATCGTCGATACTCTTCGCTATTCGGAATAGACTGAACGAGGCTACAGGTTTCCCACCGTCGGTTCTGGTACTCGGCAGAGAAGCCAGACGGCCCGGCGATTGGGCCCTATCTGAACCTCCCGTCATTCCCGTGGTGGAGATCAACCGACATAGACGAGGGCAAGAGACAGTTGCCTTTGAAAATCACGAAAAAAATCAAAAACCAGTCACCCCGATTAAATCAAAATTTTCGACTGGTGACTGGGTGTATTACAAGGCTCATCATTTATCGAACGCTGACAAAGGTTTCCATGCGGGGTTCGCGCCGAAATGGCTAGGACCTGTCCGACTGGCGGAACGCTTGAGCTCAGGTGTTTACCTCACTGACCAGCGACCACCCCGGAAACTTCACGTTTCGTGTCTGAAATCGTCTCATCTGGTGGGTAAGGAGGACCTTAACAGGCCTCATTAGCTTACTCATTGCAGAAGATATTGAGACTGCGTCAATTAATATTTTGTACAATTTTCAGTATGTCTCAATCAACCAGACCGAACAACAGCAGCAACCTCCTGCAAATCATGGTGCAGCACCACCTTCGTGGGCAACAGCTGCTGCAGTCGTTTGGGGCGACCATACCCAGCTCAACTTTAACGCCCGAGCAAGTGCTCACAGCTCCCCAAAGCGAGCTACAGAAGCACCCCGCTTTGTGGGCGGCCTTCACCCGTGGGTGGCAAGCCTGCATGATCAGCGTCCCGGCACCACCTCCACTAATCAATCAGCCGCCAACGCGACCTACGGCGCGTCAGCCCACGCCCTACGCTGGCAGGTCCCCGTGGCCACAAACTGCGCCACGCCACATGACGCCTAGGGGCGCCTCCAACTTTTTGGCAACGCCATCCAACTCCGCCGTCCAGAACACTGGAGCTGTGCCCACGGCAAACCAGTCTGCCGGAGCTCCGACCACAGTCACGAGCACGGAACTAGACAACAACACGGTATCGGCGAGACGGAAGAGGATGATCCGTCTCAACGAGTACCGAAAGGCGATGAGGAAGGTGAAGCGGGAAGAAAGGAGTCGGATATCCCAGCAACATCGGTTGGAGAAACCAACGCCACAGGCCGACCCAGGGAAGACCTCGGCGAAGAGGCAACCAATCCCCACACCGAGGACACATGCCCCGGTAACACCAACGGCAGAGGAGGAAGAGGATGCAGTGATGGACGTCACCGTCGATGGTCAAGTTGACCATACGATCGAGGAAATCGACATCTTCCTCCAACCACCGTCAGACACCACCTCCTAACTTCTTTCCTTTCCCTGTCCCCTCCTTCTCAGTTCTACTACGCCCGCCCTTGACCACCAGGTCACCGGTGCGATGCGAGTGCTCTGATGGCCCGCTTGCCTGAAAAGGTTTCAGCGATGTCACTCGAGGAGATGTGAAAGACAGGGAGGAACAGACACCGATTAAGTTCACCGGTTGGACCGTTTAGTGGGGGAGGGTTGACACGGCCTGCAAGTGCATGTTTCCGTTATTAGCGATTAAATGTGCGCCCGGTCGTGTTATCAACTGTCCACCGTCTCACCGCAGGTGGGAACGATAAACTACTATATCGGCCCGAGCCGGCCGTCGGTGTATGAAGAGGTCCGGGGGGTGTCATCTTGACAGCGAAACACGGCGGCGATGACCACTGTAGGCAATCCGATAATCAGTTATTAATTTAACATTGATCCGCGACTGCCATCCGCCGCCGTCCCGCGTATTCACTTAATATACTTCCATATTGTTTTCAAAGTTAATAAAAAAACCACAACTTTTAATCCGGTTTTATCTATTTTCTTCAACCCCCCCTTACTACCGTGTCATGTGTAGTTCCTAAAAGTTGGTTGTAGTATTAGTATTTCAAGTATTCGTCCTATAGAAAATGCAATTAAACGAAATGTTTTCGTTTTGGCAGGTAAAAATAATTTTAATGTTCTTGGTAATTTACTAAAAACCTAATAGTTAAACATTTTAGCTTCAATACTTAGTTGCAAAGGTATTGTTTTCACATTAATGTTTTTATTTTTGTGTATGCTCCATGGTGTTTCTTAAATTGCTAACTTTGGATAGTGTAAGATAAATTAATTATTATTTTGTTCCCCTTTGAATCGCAGGTGGCCCCGGTGGTTCCACACACCCTTTCTACATTTAATTACATATTTTCGCATTACAAACTAGTTAAAGTTCTACTAGGCAGTATTAATTGTTATTAACCTAACTTATCCTCACCATTAGTAATAACTAAAAATAATTTTTATCATCATTAAAATCATTTTCACTTTTGTAAATAACATAAATATCACATTTTTTTAAACAACATATTTTGATAACCATAAGACATTTATATCAAAATCCAATAAGTGTTTTAGGCCTGTTTTTTTGGTAAAAACATACTTACCAATTTTTTAATACTAAATAATATTGTATACAAGGAGGTCTCGTGTCTTCGGAAATTCATTATAACTGTAATCAATTAAATCAATTAATAAATAATTTAATTGACAATAAATGGGCTGTTAATCGGTTAATTTTATATTTCTTCAAAAGAATGGTAAAGGTACGTATCTTATGAACTTTTCTACTTGGGATTAATGAATTAAAAATTTGAAGTGGTCGATTGGGAAATGGGAAATTTATAATGTATACATAATATGTAAAAATTATTTAATAATCAAAAAAATACTTTTTTGTAGTATAATTCATAGTCATAATTTGGAGAGGCTAGAGAATAAGATTAGGCTAATTAATGTACATAAAATCTTAAAACTTTGTCATATATACTAAGCCTTTTTTTTTTTGCCAAAATGTATTATGGCCGTAATAGGTTATAACTTCCAAATATTTTAATGAACAATAAGTAATATTAATAATGTAGTTGATGATGAATTAGTCACTTTGCCTGGCTTTCAAAATCCATCTTCAACTTCGTCTATTCTTGGAATGAGTCATTATTGATTATTCATACACAAATGTATACATTTGATACTTTCATAAAGATGACCTATTTTTTTCTGCAATGTTATGAGTATATAATCTTTATAGAACTAGATTATATTTAACAAAAACAATAATTTATGGACTTAATATTTTCAGGAGTCACGCATTATAAATGGTACAAGCCTAAATAACATTATCGTTATACTTATAGCGGTAATATTGTTTTTGGTAGTTCTATACTATAAAATAGCAAACCGGAGAAAGACGTCATTGGCAAATCGAATACCCGGTCCAGATGGATTCTTTTTAGTAGGAATGTTACCCGTTTTACTTGGAGGACCTGAAAAATTATTGATAAATATTTTAAACAATGCCAGAAAGTAATTACATATATATTAACGAATTTCTATTACATTGTATTACTATATTAACTATTTCATGTCTTAGCTCTGGCACATAACCGAAAAAAGTGTTACCAAAAATTAATAACGAAAAAAGTTTTTCAGCCCAGTCTGCATCCACGAAAGAGCATTTTCATGTCTCGTTGAATTACCAAATAAATTTAGATTAGTGGTGGAATTATAGATAATGAAATAGTATATGAACTAGCTAGTATCTAAGGTGGCTAGTAAACGTATCAAGTTTCTGGCTAATATTTTAGTGTTATCATATTAACTGGTTTTAAACAATTCATAGGAAATATGATGACCTGTTTATTTATTGAATTTGTATTCACTTATAATTTGATCTTTGTGATTACAACATATCTATTATCTCTAACCTCTTTTCAGATAATAGCGTTACGCTTTTTTCGATTATGTGCCAAGGCAAACCATCCCCATTACCACTCCCAACCCCATTACCACCCCAACCCCATTTAAGCCAGATATTTAACACTACATAATTAGGCAGAAATTGATGTTTTAATATACTAGCTTGTTACTGCTTATTAATATACTATATCATTATCTATAATTCCACCACTACTCTAAATTTATTCGGTACTTCAACGAAACATGAAAAAGCTCATTCGTGGTTGCAGACTCGGCTAAAAAACTTTTTCTATTAATTTGAGAGCAACAATAACTACATAGTATGTTTGTGATATAGATACGAGAATACTTTAATTAAATGGTGATTTTTAGATAGCAATAATTTGTTCTTTGTCTTTGTAATACAGTTATGATCACACTTTATTCAAAGCATGGGTTTTTAATCAATTGTACATATTTTCTAAAACACCTGAAGTCTTAGAAGCAGTTCTTACCAATCCTAACCTGTTCAGCAAATCTAAAGAATATAAGGTGTTAAACGAATCACTTCCGGGCAATGGAATTTTAACTAACAATATGTTCCATGAATGGAAAAAGAACAGGTGAACTTTTTTTGTATTATCTTATATTTATATATTATTATAGAAAAACAATTCTTCAAAATTCGTAAAAAAGAAACAATATAGCGTCAATATGTATACCACATTCTAAAAAATAATGTACACTGTTAATACTTGACTATTAAATTCTAGGAATACAGTTTTTTTACCAATAATTATAATGTTTTCTTTAAAAGTTACCTAATGTCAAATATAATTTTAATTTGGTATGATAAAATGTATAGAAAAATGGTAGCTGCGGGGTTTAAATTTTCAATGCTTAAATCGTTCGTACCAATATTTTACGAGGAAGCAAAATTCTTGGGCAAAATATTGTACGAAAAAAGAGAAATCAATTCAAATGAATGTGAAATAAGCTCTGCAATCGGTATGGCGACTTTGGAGATGATCGGAAGAACCGCTTTCGGTGTAAAATTAAATGCACAAAAAAACGGAAATCATGAGTTTTTTGAGAATTTACAAGTCGTCCTAAAGGTATGCTTACTACTTTCAGTGTTTCTTAACCATATTATTTTTAAACCAGGTATGAAACACTAAAATTTAAGATCCAGAGCCAGAAAATGTCTCCGTGCCCCTAGAGAACTTATCAGTAAGAACCAACATTAACACGTTGAGTGCCAATGGTTTTTCTACATAGTGATTAAAATTTGCCATGATACCCAAAATTGAGTCTCACCAAAATACAAAAAAATACGCAGTGAGACCCAAAATTAGGTCTCATCATATATATGTTTTTAAGAGGTGATACCCAGAAACGGGTCTCATTTATCAATATTTTATTGTCGGAATCGAATTCTACAGTGTTGCCACTTCATATTGGTTTTTGTAGAAACTAAATAGCTTATTAACTTTTTTTGCTATGAATTTTTTGATTCAACAAAAGTTTTAAGTACGTTCTCAAACATAACCAACTTAAATGTATGGTATTGTTTTTTCACGTACATAATTCATACATTTTATCAATAATATGTAAAATATATTTTATTAAAAAAAATTACATATGTTTAATTTATCCTTTTACTTTTTTTTTCTGCTTTATTACTTGCAAATGCTTGGAGTGAGTTATTATAAAATTAAATTTTAAATACAATAAAAATTTCTTTTTATTTCTAAAAAATAATATGATCAAGTATTTGAAGTTTTCCAAATTACGTACGTTTGTTTTTAGTGTGAGGTAATTTTGAAGTGTCTTTTTTCTGAACAACAGCTTTTTTGGTAGACTCAAATATATTTTTCATAGCTTAAAGACAACATTGTGTAAAATCTTCATACAACTTTATGGTACTTAGTATTATCTTATATTAGTGTTATGTTCAGGAATTTTACTTTCAGAATCATTCGAAAATATTTACACTATTTACATGACTTGAGGTTACTCCCACTTGGATGTCTTGACTAGTTTGCCAACGTTTCGGAACACTTGCACGTTACATCTTCAGGGCTGTGGTTTGATGTTGCTCGTACCGCGCTTTCCTGCTGGCTGACTGATTCACTTCCGTGGGTGTAGCTTATATACCATACCCCCACCGCATTCTCCGCTTCCTCTTGCCGCTGCCAGCTGTTTTCTACGGCCGGCTACCACATGACTGATTTTCATTACCGTTATCAATAGTTTCTTGCTGTATTTCCGGCTCTCTTTGTCCCGTTTGGTCTCCGGTTTCCATTCGAAAATAGTTTTTCTTTTGGTAGTCCATTGGGATAAAGAAACGGAGAGCCGGGGCCATACCCCTCCTTGGTTCCCATTAATTTGGTCCTGCAGTGTAAACAAATTATCATTATTCCTAACATACTTTGTAACTAAAATATTCTATGCAGAAGATGTTTTTGAGCTGGCATGTCAACCTTTTGTAATAAAAATTTGTTTTTTAGGCTTGGGAACACCGAATCACATACCCTTGGTTTATGAACAAGAGTCTATTTCAGTTGTCGGCGTTTAAACGTAAACAAGACATAAGTCAAAGAAAAATTTACAAATACATCGATGATTTAGTTCAGAGAATAAATACTGAATTGAAAAATAATAAAAACAGTCAAGGAGAACATAACGAAGAGTGTATGGGCTTTAAATCTAAATCTTTTATTGAAATACTGCTCGAGAATGAACATCAGATGACATTTAACCAAATACGAGATGAAATAATAACTATTATAGGTGGTACGTTTTTATTGAAAAATTGTATTTGAAGAAAATTGGTGACGTGTGTATTATAGTTGGTCTTTTTAAGATTTAGTTCGTACTTTTATTACTTATAACAGTGTTTAAACGTTTGAAAAAAGTGAAAAATCTAGGGCGGGGATTGAACTCAATTATTTATTTATGTTGTTAATCGTGCATAGAAAACCCGATTATTAATTTGATCCAATGCCGTAAATTCAACTCAAATAAAACACAATTGACCACGTTCAATTCCCTAACAAATAAACAATGTGTACATATTAAAGCATTATGACAATTTTTTTAAATTTGGTTTTAGCGGGTCATGACACGACAGCTACAACGAATGCATGTACAATATTTATGTTGGCTACTCATCAAGATGTACAAAATAAAGTAAATTATAATTCGTATTTAGTTTTATTAATTATGCAAAATAAAACATTTTATATATTCATGGTAATTATATATTTTTTATTTCTGCTTATAAATAGGTGTGGGAAGAATTATTGGCAATATTTTCTTCTGGCGACCCAGATCGACAACCTACCTATGAGGATTTACAAAAGATGGATTACTTGGAACGTGTAATCAAAGAAACTCTGAGACTCTATACCGTTACTCCCTTGTTTGGCAGAAAAGTCGAAAAGGAAACAATGATTGGAGGCTATTTAATCCCGGAAGGTACGGCCGTAGACAAATTTGTTTGATAGGTTGCCACATTTGGTGCTTAAATTTACTAATACAATTTATTTTTAAAAATATCTACAGGGTCAACGTTCATAATTTACACTCAGCTTTTACACTTAAATGCAAATTTTTACCCGGAACCAGAAAAGTTTAATCCAGACAACTTCTTGCCCGAAGCATGTCGCAGTCGCCATCCGTATTCGTTCATTGCCTTTAGTGGCGGTTACAGGAATTGCGTTGGTAGCAAATATGCAATGCTTCAAATGAAAACTGTCATCTCAACACTAGTCCGGTCTTATCGTTTTTACCCGTCGGATAAGTGTCCCAATCCTGAAAATCTTCGTTTAAAGTATACGATGACACAGAAGTTTGTCGACGGGTGTTACGTTAAAATAGAAGCGAGAACATAATCAATTAATGTAGCATGGTTTTGAACCAATATGATTACTTCTTATTCAAATAAGGGTTTCATCTGGATAATTGTGTTATCATATTTTTTGGATTTTAGATACATCGGTGTTGGTTAACAAAAATAATATCTATATTTAATAACTAATGACAAATTGTTGGTGTTATCGCGTCTCAATATATTTTCTACAAACTGTTTAAGCTGTCTATATAAATGTTTCCTTCGTTTTTAGTCATAATTTATCCGTTCAATTAATAAATTCTTTATATAAACATCTTTATTTAGTATAAGTAGAGTAGTATAAGTGAATAGAAAGTAATACTCTCTGAAATATTCAAAATATCATGGTACTTTTGTATGACTAATAATAATTATTATTATAAATTGTAAGGCATGTGATGTTACGTGTAGATGACTTTATCTATATTTGTATAAGTACATTAGTAGATGGAAAAACCGTGGTTCTTTTGTTGAAATGATAATTCTGCTATGCATAACCCTAACGTTAAAATTTGTTGTGATTGTGTAGTTTTCGTGGAATAAAACAAACATATCGGTGTACCTCTGTCTGCTCTTTAAAACTGTCCAAGCTCATTTTTAAATATGTTGTATTATTTATTTTCGTTAACTTTCAAGAAAAAAAGTGTATACTCAAAATATAATTTTTTCAACATTTTGTTGACGTTCAAGTGCCAATTTGGCGTATTTATAAGTATAGTTCTATTGTGGACAAACAATTTTATATTTTCATCTATTTTGATTTTAAAGATATATATTTTTTTACCATAAAAGCATAAAAAATAACTTTGCCTTCAAAGTTATAGTATGAAATTAGTTTAGTACTAGTTAAGTAAAATGAAGTTAAGGTTAATACTATTTAAACCTTAGAGGTAAAATAACTTTGAAAGTGGATAAATCAATAAAAAGTATGTCTTTCTATGGATATTTTTTAAAGATGTCAGTACAGCATAAAATATAATATAATAAAAGAAACGAGATTTGAGGTTGTTGGTTTACCTAAATATCAATACAACCAACTGTTTCGAAGCAGAAAATGACTTATTTATTAATGTATATTTAAATACTGTTAAAATTGAACATTACCTGATCTTTTATTGTTTTCATAAAACCTATATGTAAATGCCACAAAAGCTCAAAAATGTTTTGGTATGTAAAATTTACAGTTACATAATTTTCAGCAATGTCCATATAGATTTATTCAATTATACATTATTAAATTATGTATATTTTTGGGATAATAGTTATAATAAATGTAAAATTTAAAAAAACGTTAAAATATCTCACAATCTATTGCTATACCTTAGGAATACTAATAGCTAAGAGACATGTTAATCTAGTTCTAATGGTATAAATACTATTTAACCCTACACAATTTATCAATAGAACTATTTTTCTTACACAAATACTAGTGTATGCGACTTATGAATAAGTTTCTTGATATCAAATACTTATTCTTGAAAAACGTATTACCTTATATATACAAATTTCAGTTAATTAATGTCAATATCTGCGAGGAAAAATCAGTGCAACATTAATTTATGCCGTACTTGGAAAGCTCAAAAATGTTTTAGTTATATAGCTTTTAATTATACCACTAAACTTCCATTTGACTACCAATTTATTGGCTTTGTAAGTTGAAATGGGATATTAGGCGGTTTATATATTGATGTGACCGTACAATTTGTAACTTCTACTGTGAGAATTTCTATGTTGTTGATTTCTGTATGACTTGTTGAGAGGATCTTTAGATTATAACTAACAAATATCATACTTCCATACTTCTTAGGTGGTCTCTCAATTGCCAGCTTCATTCCCCTTATCTTCGAACGAATGTTTGATGAAAAATTATATTATAAATATTTACAAGTAAGTTTTAAGTGGTCGGCATTGAAGAACAAGGGCTTAGATTGAGAGTGAAAAAGAGTTTACAAAAATCCAAAAAATGTAGACACCCTCCAAAGTGTTGTTCAAAGTAGGCCACTGAAAGTGCATGTATCTTTTATACCTATTTTATACTAGTTTTCAGAAATGTTTTGGAATGATACGTCCAACTGGGGCAACGTTTTTCCATATATACTGTATACTTGTATTCAGTGTTAAAGCCTCCGAAATCTGGAAACTGTTCGATTCTGGACGTTTATGTATTTTCTTAACCAATATAATAAAGAAAATATGCGTAACAGCAGTATTATGACTACACCGTCGTTTTAGGACAAAAAAATACATAACCTGTTTATCTATAACCATGATTGTAGGTATACGTGTAATCAGTAAAAAAAACATTGGTAAAATATAAAGATGAATAATTGTAATTTAATAACATGTTTAAATGGCCGACACAATAACGCGGAGAGAAATTTTCAAATTTTCATCAATTTCAAGTGAGTATAACTTTTTAATGTAAGAATAAAAATACAAATTTTTTCACCAATTCTTTTTTAAAAACTCTTCTAAATAAATAGGCTATTTTGAAAAAAAATATATATATATAAAATTAAAACAAGTAAGTGCAACAAGAAACGTGGTACTTATAGCGCGAATGAGTATAATTTAATTAAACAAAAAAAAAACCTTAAAAATATTCACTAAAACAAAAGTTATCTCATTTGTCGAATCATTGTGGAACACCCTGTATAGACAGCTTAAATAGTTTATAGAAGATATATTTGGAAAGAATTGACAACACCAACCAATTGGTAAGCCAAAATAATAACTAAGCCTAATGACAAATAGCGCAAAACACTTCAAGTCCAAGTATGGGTTTTTTGAGATATTTATGAAATAATATGTACAATGCAACTGTATACCATATGCTATACCTCCTCAAATCCAACTATGTTAAAAATCGTTTTAAAGAGTGATTTTAAATTATATTTAAGTCCGTTATGTAATATCTCAAAGTTTGTACAATTTTAAAAAGCTCATTCTTAAAACACCCATTTTTGGACTTCATGTGTTTTGCGTGAACGGGAACGATATGTGTTATTAGATATAAGTATTACCTCGGTTAACTAAATTAACATAATTACGCGAACAACCTTAACCAAATATGTAAATAATTCTGGTTTAAAATCCTAATTCAATAATTGATCACATTCTCTCTTCTATTTTAACGTAACACCCGTCGACAAACGCTTGTGTCCCAGCATACGTTAAACGAAGATTTTCTGGTTTTGGACACTTGTCCGACGGACTGAAACGATAAGATCTGACCAATGTTGAGACGACAGATTTCATTTGGAGCATTGCATATTTCATACCAATGCAATTTCTGTAACCACCGCTAAAGGGAAGGAACGAATACGGATGGCGACTGCGACATGCTTCGGGCAAGAAGTGGTCCGGATTGAACTTTTCTGGTTCCGGATAAAGGTTTGCATTAAAGTGTATGCGACCAGAGCAAAATATGACCGATGAACCTGTGGATATTTTTTTATAATTACCTAAATTAGTAGTTTCAAACACCGAATGTAGCTATTTATCAAACAAATTTGTCTACGGCCGTACCTGCAGGGATTAAGTAGCCTCCGATAGCAGTTTCTTTTTCAACGTTTCTGCCAAACAAGGGAAAAGGAGGAAAATGTCTTAGAGTTTCTTTGATCACACGTTCCAAGTTATCCATCTTTTGTAAATCCTCGTAGGTAGGTGGTCGATCCGGATCGCCAGTAGAAAATATTGTCAATAACTCATCCAATACCTATTAATGAACGATAATTAATATTTATCATTTTTTCGTCACCAAGAATACCTATAATGGGTATTTAACTTAAAAGTTCATAATACTGAATACGTAATATAGTATACTTTATTTTGTATATCCTGATGATGAGCCAACATAAATATTGAACACGCTATCGTCAAAGCTGTAGTATCTTGACCCCCTAAAATCAAATATTAAAAGATAGAATTAAAGAAAATACAGCTCTCTTTATACGCTTGTTATTATTTGGATCTTTTTAATCAAAAGAAAGGCGCTTTAACGATTTGATATGTTATAGGTAACGCGTTGTGTATTTGTTAGAGAATTGAATGTTATCAATTTTACAACCTGTTTTGATATTCACAAATAACAACACAAATATATAGTTGATATTATTTATCAAAATAAAGTATACTTGTTTTTATATACCGCTAATAAATGTTAAAAAAAATAAATAATATATATATATATATATATATTTGAGTAATTCAACAAATAAAACAAAAACGCCAACAATTCTTTCCTAATATAACGTTTTTTAAAAAAAAAAAATGTACCAATTATAGTAGTTATTATTTCATCCCGTAATTGATTAAATGACATCTGATGTTCATTCTCGAGCATTATTTCAATAAAAGATTTACATTTAAGGCCCATACACTCTTCGTTATGTTCTCCTTGACTGTTTATCCTATTTCTCAATTCTTTTTTTTTTCTCTGGACTAAATCATCGATGAAATTGTAAATTTTATTTTGGCTAATGTCATGTTTACGTTTATACGTCGACAACTGAAACAGACTCCTGTTCAGAAACCATGGGTGTGTTACTCGGTATTCTACAGCCTACAAAAACAAATTTTTATTACAAACAGATGACATGCCAGCTCAAAAAAAACATCAGTCAAGTACTTTTAAGTATATAAAGTTTATCTAGTGATATTGAAAACTCTTTTACACTGCAGGGCCGGATTAATGGACCCCATTCTAGGGTCTCCATAAACTACCAAAATAAAATAATTTTTGTTTATTAAAAATGCGAACAAACCTTTTGGATGAAATGTAAGTTCTCCAAAAATTCGTGTTTGGCGTTTTTCTGTGTATTAAATTTTACACCCAAAGCGGTTCTTCCGATCATCTCCATTGTCGCCATCCCGATTGCACAGCTTATTTCGCATTCATTTGTATTGCTATCCCGTTTCTCGTACAATACTTGGCTCAGGAATTTAGCTTCCTCGTAAAATATCGGTATGAACGATTTTAGCATCGAAAATTTAAACCCCGCGGATACCAATTTTCTATAATTATCGAAACAAATTGAAACTGATATTTGATAATCAATAACTTCGAAAAAGTGACATTGTAATAATTGGCGATAGAAATTAAAAACTAATTACATTCCGTAATCGATTGCAAAGGAATTACAGGTTACACGTAATTCACGATTAATATTAAAATTGGATCAAATTAATTTCCAAAATCCTAAATTTTTGGATTAAGGATTATATTTAATCCCTAGTTTAAGGATAACAGTTTATAGTTTACATTATTAATCACAGGAGACCACACTAAAAAAGCTCACCTGTTATTTTTCCATTCGTCAAACACCCTGTTTGTAAATAATCCGTCGCCCAAAATTGATTCGCTAGCAACATTATAAAGTTTAGCTTTATTGAACATATTAGGATTGGTAAGAATCGCTTCTATTTCTTCGGGGTTTCCGGGAAATACGTATAATTGATCTAAAATCCAAGCTTTGGATAAAGTATTCTCGTATCTATATCACAAAGACAACAAAACTAATTACTGTTGCTCTGAAATTACTAGAAATTGAGAATTCCGAAAGAGTAATAATATGTAATAGTTAGACATGAACACAGCATAGTTACTTTCTGCTAACTTTTAGTATATTCTTCAATAGTTTTTCAGGTCCTCCAAGTAAAACAGGTAGCATTCCCACAAAAAAGAATCCATCTGGACCTGGTATTCGTTTTGCTAATGATATCTTTCTTCGGCTTACTATTTTATAATACACAACTACTAAAAATAATATTATCGCTATAAGTATAACGATAATGTTATTAAGGCTTGCATCATTTATTATGTCCGACACCTGAAAATATTGTGTCCATTAATTAATATTTTTTTATATCATAGTATTCTTTTTGTTAAATGTAATTTAGTGCTATACTAAACAATTTTATGTTGGAGCTAAAATATTAGTACAGACTTTAGAATTTTAGATAAAAGACAATTTAGAGGGATCTGAATAGAAGATAGTATAGTGTTATCATTTGACCATTGAAAAGGGTTTTTTTTTTAATTTAAATGGGTTTATTATTACTTGAACCCCTAGCCATAACAATAATTGAAATGTTGAGTTAATGATTTTTTTACCTGATGAGACGAAACCATTTCATTAAATTTCATTTTCTATAAGACGATGATTATCTGAGCAGTTATACACAACGAGTTATTGATTTTTTAATTTTTCTTAACATTTATACTCTCATGCTTACGAACATTCAAAACGAATAAATAAAATTTGATTTTAAATAAACGTTATTACAATTTACGTTCACATACATAATCGATGTGAAACTTGCATTTGAATAAAAATATGAATTCTATTGATGTGTTATATTATATAATAAGTATAATCTACTATTGCATATTCAATAAGGTCATTATATAAAATTTCAATATCACTATTATAGTATTATATTTACGCATTAATAAAATGAATATCGTAACTAAAATGTTTCACATAGCTTAATGTATGTGAACTTGAATATAAATAACACATATTTAACATTTAATATTATTTGTTTGTTCTGAACACTCGCAAGAGTGTGTATGGCATAAGAGTGTAAGTGTTAAGAATATACAAAAAAATTGAATTAGTCATTATGTATATCTGCTAAGAAAATTTAAGATACCACGGGTTTGTTATTCGGTACTCAAAATCCTACAAAAACAAATTTGTTTTACAAAAGGCTGTCATACTAGCTCAAAAATATCTTCGGCATAGAATATTTTAGTTACAAAGTATGCCAGGAATAGTGATAATTTGATTACACTACAGGTCGTATTAATAGGGACCGAGGAAGGCTATCATACCAATTTAAAATGTATTTGATATTAGGAAAATTTGAAGGAAATATTATAATTATTTGCGAGAAACTGAAATCCTATAATTTAAAATTTAAGTATTCATAGTTTACATTATATTTTAAAATGTGTTATACATATTGACGCTATATTATTTTTGTTATAATTATAATGATAAATGAATATAAAATAACTTTTAAAAATTTTACCTGATTTTTTTCCATTCATGAAACTTCTTGTTTAAAAAAAATCCATTGCCCATAATTGATTCGCTAAACACATTATACTCTTTAAATTTGTTAAACAGACTAGGATTGGTAAGAGCTGCTTCTACAACCTCAGGTGTTTTAGAAATTACGTACAATCGATTAAAAAACCCATGCTTTGAATAAAGTGTTCTCGTAACTGTATTACAAAGACAACGAACAAATTATTGTTGCTCTTAAATAGGTAAAAAATTAGAATATAAAAAAAAAATAATAATATGTAGTAGATATACGTGAATATATGTAATTACGTTCTGAAAATATTAATCATATTCAATTATAGTTTTTCAGGTCCTCCGATTAATACGGGCAACATTCCCACTAAAAAGAATCCATCTGGGCCGGGTATTCGATTTGCCAATGACGTCTTTCTCCGGTTTTCTATTTTATAATATATTACTACCAAAAACAATATTACCGCTATAAGTATAACGATAATGTAATTTAGGCTTTTATCATTTATTGTGCCAAACACCTGAAAATATTGTGTCTATAAATTCTTATTTTTGTTAAATATAATCTAGTTCTATAAAGATTATATACTCATAACATTGTTGAAAAAAATAGGTCATCTTTATGAAAGTATCAAATGTATACATTTGTATATGAATAATTAATTATATAGTTATAAAATATAATTATACAAATATAAAGTTTAAAATATTGACTCTATTCCAAGAATAGACGAAGTTGAAGATGGATTTCGAAAGCCAGGCAAAGTGACTAATTCATCAACTACATTATTAATATTACTTATTGTTCATTAAAATATTTGGAAGTTATGACCTATTACGGTCATAATAAATTTTGGCAAAAAAAAAGGCTTAGTGTATATAACAAAGTTTTAAGATTTTATCTACATCAATTAGCCTAATCTTATTCCCCTAGCCTCTCCAAATTATGCTTATGTATTAAACTATTAAAAAAAATATTTTTTTGATTATTAAATCATTTTTACATATTATGTATACATTATAAATTTCCCATTCCCCAATCGACCACCAATTTTTTATTCATTAATCCCAAGTAGAAAAGTTCATAAAATACGTACCTTTACCATTCTTTAGAACAAAAATAAAATTATCCGATTATCAGCCCATTTATTGTCAATAAAATTATTTATTAACTGATTTAATTGATTACAGTTATAATGAATTTCCGAAGACACGAGACCTCCTTGTATACAATATTATTTAGTATTAAAAAATTGGTAAGTATGTTTTTACCAAAAAAACAGGCCTAAAACACTTATTGGATTTTGATGTGAAAATGATTTAATGATGATAAAAATTATTTTTAGTAATTACTAATGGTAAGGTTAAGTTAGGTTAATGACAATTAATATTGCCTAGTAGAACTTTAACTAGTTTGTAAGGCGAAAATATGTAATTAAATGTAGAAAGGGTGTGTGGAGGTATACCAAATAAATATTTCTTATACATTTCAACTCGATCCGACTCTTTTTCTCGAAACTATAGCCAGTAAAAGTTCTAACTTAAAAAGTCGTACGGTTTTATTTTTGTTTTTTCAACTTTCGTCTGTGAAGAGTTAAACTTTTTCAACTTTTACCCCCCCCCCCCCCCCCAAAGTACAAACTAGATGAAATTTGCGATTTATAGAGTTGCTATTCAAAGGAATTGGTCCAGTATTAAAAAAGATACAGTGCATACAGATAAAAAAAAACACACATCAGAGTAAAACCAATACCTTCTCGCTTTGCATCGAAGCTAAAAGCGTAACGAAAAATACGTAACTTATAAATTTGATGATCTTAAGAATAGTGTAGCTTCATAATCATGTTAAATAGCCGAAATTAAACTGAAGAATCCTCTTTTCACTGAGAAGGTTGCTGTCTTTTTAGATAAAATTAATAATTGTGTTTGGTTTTTTTTTTTACTTTAATTTATGATACAAACTCATAGTGTGCAGTGTAAAGTGATGAGAGCCAAAAGGGTAGGTGGCTTAAAACAAAAAAATTACACATGATAGAGTAGGGCTAACTCTAGATCTATATTCAGTCTAATTTTTCAAACCGTAAGTTCATTTTTGGGATGGGAAAGGGTTTTTTTGTTTTCCGACTTTTTTTTTAATGGCTCAATATCACCTATGAGTATATTAAAGTAGAAACATTCAAAAGTTAGCGCAATGAAATTGAATTCAATTAATATGCATTATTTGTTGTAGTTATAACGGGCTCTACCGAAGGAATTGGTAAGCAATACGCAGAACAAGTATGCGAACACTTTAACTTATTAAAAACAATAAAAACTAAAAAAATTGTTTTTTTTAAAGAAACTCATAAGATTGGAAGTTTTTAGTATTTAAAGAATCAAATATTTAATGAATATAAAATAATATAATTACATTTTCACTCATGCATTATAGTTGACCAGTCAGGGTATGGGTGCGGTACATATCAGCAAAACTAGATCCAAATTAGAGAGCACGGCCAGTGATATAAGTAAATATAGTTACAACCAAGACGGATAAAATGGATGATGGTATACAGTAACTGTTATCTGGTTTTAAAGAAAAATCCGAAATACCCGTCTTAAAATTCACAAAGCTAATTTATAATTACTAATTCAATGACACAACATAACTTACATTGTTTAAATTAGTTGGCCTATAATCCTCTATTGTAATTTCCATACAAAGTAAAACACATATAAGCTCGCATAATTATCTGTACTAATCACTATTTTAACATAATAACGTTAAAAAGGCATCTAATAACCTTGCAATTATTCTTCACTAGGTATAATTATATTAGTAAATTTTAAGCTATGTGCAGCAGAATACATTAAAATAAAATTTATATTTCAATAGATTTAAACCAACTAGGTGTTAGTAATATTGAGTCAATCAAGCAACGAACAACATGGAATTTGTAACAAACTTCTTCTATTGTATATTATTTTTTATAATCACAAGATTTATAGTGATATTTATATATCAAGAAATTATTGCGCCGATCTTGCATTTAAATATTGATTTTACGAAAACAGGGCAATGGGCAGGTAATGTCATATTTTAAAAGGACTTAATTATAATATATAATCAAATAAGGAATTTACATTCTTTTATCAGTCGGTTGTCAAGGTAGTACTTCGTTATAAGTTAAAAATAGGAATAGAGTTTTTTTCATAAGTTGTTGCCCTTTTTGTTATTATATTATATTTAATACTGGACAGGTTTCATACTATTTTAATGTGTGCTAAATTTAAAAATATGTTTTACATATTATTTAAATTGTCTACATTTGTATTTTAGTCTTCGTTTAACTTTTTCCATTTGGAGAGAATATCATGCTTCATGAACTTTAATCAAACTACAGATAATTAAGTCAGCCAAATAGAACTAAGTTAGTTGGTATTTAGTATATTAAAGTGTAAACAATAAAAAGTTATCACAGTGAAATCAAAATCAAGTAATATGCATTATTTGTTATAGTTATAACGGGCTCTACCGATGGAATTGGAAAACAATACGCAGAACAGGTATGCGAACAGCTAAATTTGTTAAAAATCAATTATAATAATAATTTACTATTTTGAAAGCAACTCATTAGATACACGTATTGACATTTCTTTAGTATTTAAAGAAACAAATATTAAATAAATATAAAATAATTTAAAATATTTTCACTCATAATTTGTAGTTGGCCAGTAAGGGTATGGATGTCGTACTTATCAGCAGAACTAGGTCCAGATTAGAGAGCACGGCCAGTGATATAAGTAAGTATAGTTACAACCAAGACGGATGGGAATATTTAATTAAATGTATAGTATTAAGGTAACATAACACAAATGTGTCAAAATACCTTGTGTAAGCTTGATAACATGTCTAAGTTGTAGTTTGTAATATTTGGCTGTTTATTAAGTTATAATTATTTACTATTGTCAAAAGCAAGATTATTTATTGAACCACTTATAGAGATTCAACAGTCCAGTATGACAATCAAGAACTATTTATTATCTATAGTTCTACGGTACACGATTTAATGTGATCTAGTTAATTTTGTGTGACAGGAGGATGTCTATAAGATTAAAAGGTAAATTTCATAGGGCGGTCCATCAATGTTATCTTGGCCGGAATGTTGGGCAGTAGACAGAAAACTGAACAGAGAATGAGTACAGTGGAGATGAGAGTGTTAAGATGGATGAGTGGAGTGCCTAGAAAGGATAAAATCAGAAATGAATACATAAGAGGGAGTCTAAGAGTTGCACAAATTGTGGGTAAAATGAGAGAGAATAGATTGAGATGGTTGGTTATGTTATGGGAAGAGATGTAGCAGAGGCAGCGAAAGGTGTTATGTAGATGAAAATGTAGAGGGAAAAAAAGAAAGACCGAAGAAAAGATGGATGGACGGAATTGAGTAACATTTGAATAGATGGGGTGATTGATCAAGAGGTAAAATATCGAGATCTATGGAGGAGTAAAACTAGGGTGGCCAACCAAATGTAGTTGAGATTGTAAGGCGAAGATTTAATTGCTCTATTTAATTTTATGATAGACAACCGAATTTATTTGTTTTTTCGCCGTTACTAATATTTGATTAATAAAATGCTTGAATTTCAGGAAATAAGTACAGCGTGAACACAAAAATCATCGAAGCCGATTTCATAGACAATAATTCTGACTTATATGATCGTATTGAAAAAGAACTACGCGACTTGGATGTTGGCGTGTTGGTTAATAACGTTGGAATGATGAATGAATTTCCCATTTTTTTCTTAGAAATTGACAAAAAAAATCCATTGTACGACAATATCATTAAGTGCAATATCGTATCGGTGGTAAACATGTGTAGGACAGTCTTGCCTGGCATGGTCAAGCGCCATCGGGGTGTCATCATAAACGTGTCATCAGCATCATCAGTTATATCGTCTCCGTTACTCACGGTTTACGGAGCGTCTAAAGTAAGACTAAATTACTTATTAAAATATTTCTAGGCAATATAAACAATAACCCGTACTTGAAATGTTATTTTTAAAATAAAATTTATATGTTTACACCAAAGGCATTCGTTTATAAGTTCAGCAAGGACTTGGCTTCGGAGTACAACAAAGATGGTATAACTGTCCAGTGTGTTACACCATGTTTCGTTAAAACCAAATTCGTCAAATTCATGAAAATTCCTTTCTTGGTTACTAATCCTGAAACTTATGTCAATTATGCGCTACAGACTACCGGAATTAAAAGTATCACTACAGGATATCCTCCACACTGGTTTTTTGTACGTATAATATAAATTATAATGTAATGAATAAAAACAATAAGTAATGTAGCTCGAATATTTAAACATTTCTTTGGCCAGATCATCTTATTTGGACTTTAATCGAATGGGTGCAAAAAATGTAAACCATTAATTGTAAAGTGAATAATTAAAGACCGGTATGGAAGTTCATGAATATCTATGTTTTACTGATTGGCATGGAAAATTGTTGAGCTACTACTTACATTTCAAAAGAATTTAAATTAAAAAAATGATCATACATATTTTTGTTTTTTTTAATGATGTGTAGTTAAAATCTAAATATAACTACAATAAAAATAATGGAAATATGAAACAATATTTTTTTGAAAAAAAGAAACATGGTTTCAATATGTATTATTAGTTGAAAAAGATGAAAATAAGTTGTTGTTTTTATGCAAGTAGTTTTATTTGTAGTGAAAAAAAAAGATTTATTTTATTTTTTATAATTTTTAAATACGTATTATTCAATTAAATCAAACAATTTTTTTTTTGTATTTATAATGTACACGATAAATGCTTTCATGTACATCTTATCGTGTAATAGGGACTTCTTTAGCTTTTTGCACATACATGCAATATATGCGTACATAGGTTGATTTTAAAAACATAAACATCTGGGCGCTCAAAATAGTGATTCAAACCTAAAATAATTAGAATCCATTTTTATTTTATTTAAAAATTATATCACATTATAACATATTTTAATATTAATTTATAATTAAAATTGTTTTAGGTGAAAATAAGTCAGTTGGTTGAAAGTATATGTCCTCCACTACTAACTAAAATATTTATGTGTATTTTACTCAGAGAACGTAAGAAGTATTTAAAAGAGACATAATTGACTTCAGAGAAATTAATCAAAAATACCTAACCAGTGCTAAACAATTTTTTCTAATAATAAAATAATAATATGGCCAATGTCATTGTTGTGTATTTAAATTCAAATTTTCTGATTGGACAGTTTTTTGTTTTTCAACAATTTTAGTCTAATACTATGTAGGGTTAAAAATTATGTTGGGTAAGGTTAATTTATTTAGTTTTGGTGTAACATAAATGTAAAAGACATATGGCGTTTGTAGCATGTAAGAATACAGTTTGTTAGTTGTAACTATCCATAAGTTGTTAAATATTGTTACAAGTTTGCTATTGTTTTTGGAAGGAGTTTTAATACAGAAGCAATTAACTAAACCTCCGAGAATAATAACAATGTTTTTCTGGTTTAACCTAAGGTATTTAATTGTTAATTTAATTTGAAAACTTTTAGATATCGTGTTTAAACTGATGTGGTGAAAATTATAAATATTTTAAATTCGTTATAAATTAAGTGTTTCTAACCAAGTATATAATTTATATGATATGTTAAAAAAAGGCATTTGTTTATTTATTTAATGGTACACGACGGGCAAAGTCTCAAAATGCAATTGATGGTTAATTTGGAAAATTAGAAATCGATTAAATACATTCGCTGACAGTTATATCATCATAAAAATGCATGATATTTTACAATAAATTTGTAATAACATATCATACTTGAATTAATAATTTCTGATCAAAAAATGTTTTTAAAATTATTTTTACTAACATTTTTGTCTCATACAATGTAGTTTATATTATCTAAGCTGGTAAAAAAAATACAGTGCAGGGTTAATTTATTTAGTTGGGCCATAGTTTAAATTTGAGAAACAATGTTACTTCTTTGTATCATAAAAAATGTTATAATTAACATATGATAGTTTTTAACGTTCTTAAGTATTATTATGTTTTTTTTATGTTCTGTGAAGAAACTTTAAATGTAGTAGCGAAACATTGTAACCTTTCAATATCAACCACTATATTTTATCTGTTCTACATTATGTAATTAAGTGTTAAATAGGTGTGAATATTTTCGTTACAAATTCTCTCTGTGAGAATGACATGTTTGTCAAATGAAATCTGTCGTCTCAACATTGGTCAGATCTTATCGTTTCAGTCCGTCGGACAAGTGTCCAAATCCAGAAAATCTCTGTTTAACGTATGGTGGGACACAAGCGTTTGTCGACGGGTGTTACGTTAAAATAGAAGAGAGAATGTGATCAATTATTGAATTAGGATTTTAAACCAAAATTATTTACATATTTGGTTAAGGTTGTTCGCGTGATTATGTTGATTTAGTTAACCGAGGTAATACTTATATCTAATAACAATTAGATATAAGTATTACCTCTAACGCTATAATTTCAAAAAAGTCGACTGGGAAAGTTTTAAGACACAGCTGGATACCGAAATCAACAAAATCATCCCAACGCCTGAAAATTACGGCCAATTTACAAACCTAGTAAAACTATTTCAAAACAAAATATGTATAAGGTAATACGTTTTTCAAGAATAAGTATTTGACATCAAGAAACTTATTCATAAGTCGCATACACTAGTATTTGTGTAAGAATAATAGTTCTATTGATAAATTTTATACGGTTAAATAGTATTTATACCATTAGAACTAGATTAACATGTCTCTTAGCTATTAGTGTTCCTAAGGTATAGCAATGGATTGTGAGATATTTCAACGTTTTTTTTAAATTTTATATTTATTATAATTATTATCTCAAAAATATACATAATTTAATAATGTATAATTGAATAAATGTATATAGACATTGCTGAAAATTATGTAGCTGTAAATTTTACATACCAAAACATATTTGAGCTTTTGTGGCATTTATATATAGGTTTTATGAAAACAATAAAAGATCAGGTAATGTTCAATTTTAACAGTATTTAAATATACATTAATAAATAAGTCATTTTCTGCTTCGAAACAGTTGGTTGTATTGATATTTAGGTAAACCAACAACCTCAAATCTCGTTTCTTTTATTATATTATATTTTATGCTGTACTGCATCTTAAAAAATATCCATAGAAAGATATACTTTTTATTGATTTATCCACTTTCAAAGTTATTTCACCTCTAAGGTTTAAATAGTATTAACCTTAACTTCATTTTACTTAACTAGTACTAAACTAATTTCATACTATGACTTTAAAAGCAAAGTTATTTTTTATGCTTTTATGGGAAAAAAATATATATCTTTAAAATCAAAATAGATGAAAATATAAAATTGTTTGTCCACAATAGAACTATACTTATAAATACGCCAAATTGGAACTTGAACGTCAACAAAATGTTGAAAAAATTATATTTTGAGAATACACTTTTTTTCTTGAAAGTTAACGAAAATAAATAATACAACATATTTAAAAATGAGCTTGGACAGTTTTAAAGAGCAGACAGAGGTACACCGATATGTTTGTTTTATTCCACGAAAACTACACAATCACAACAAATTTTAACGTTAGGGTTATGCATAGCAGAATTATCATTTCAACAAAAGAATCACGTTTTTTTTATCTACTAATGTACTTATACAAATATAGATAGTCATCTAACACGTAACATCACATGCCTTACAATTTATAATAATAATTATTATTAGTCATACAAAAGTACCTTGATATTTTGAATATTTCAGAGAGTATTACTTTATATTCACTTATACAACTCAACTTATACTAAATAAAGATATTGATATAAAGAATTTATTAAATGAACGGATAAATTATGTCTAAAAACGAAGGAAAAGATTTATATAGACAGCTTAAACAATTTGTAGAAAATATATTGAGACGCGATAACACCAACAATTTGTAATTAGTTATTAGTTATAGATATTATTTTAGTTAACCAACACCGATGTATCTAAAATCCAAAAAATATGATAACCAATTAGATAACATTATTATCCAGATGAAATCCTTATTTGAATAATAGGTATTCATATTGGTTCAAAACCATGCTACAATAATTGATTATGTTCTCGCTTCTATTTTAAAAATTATATCACAATTATTAAACTAAATACGAATTATATTTTACTTTATTTTGTATATCCTGATGGTGAGCCAACATAAATATTGCACATGCATTTGTAAAAGCTGTTGTGTCTTGAGCCGCTAAAACCAAATTTAAAAAAATAGTCATAATGCTTTAATATGTACACATTGTTTATTTGTTAGGGAATTGAACGTGGTCAATTGTGTTTTGAAATTTAATTTTGCGTTGAATTTATGGCATTGGATCAAATTAATAATCGGGTTTTCTATTCACGATTAACAACATAAATAAGCAATTGAGTTCAATCACCGACCTAGATTTTTCACTTTTTTCAAACGTTTAAACACTGTTATAAGTATATAAAAGTACGAACTAAACCTTAAAAATTTTTCAAGACCAACTATACTATAACACTAAAAACAAACGTACGTAATCTGGAAAACTTCAAATACTTGATCATATTATTTTTTAGAAATTAAAAGGAATTGTTATTGTATTTAAAATTTAATTTTATAATAACTCACTCCAAACATTTGCAAGTAATACAGCAGAAAAAAAAAGTAAATGGAAAAATTAAACATATGTAATTTTTTTTTAATAAAATGTATGTTTTTTTTAAGTGATTTACTAAAACGTGATACCTAAGAGAATAGAGATAATAGATATGTTGTAATCACAAAGATCAAATTATAAGTGAATACAAATTCTATAAATAAACAGGTCATCATATTTCCTATGAATTGTTTAAAACCAGTTAATATGATAACACTAAAATATTAGCCAGAAACTTGATACGTTTACTAGCCACCTTAGATACTAGCTAGTTCATATACTATTTCATTATCTATAATTCCACCACTAATCTAAATTTATTTGGTAATTCAACGAGACATGAAAATGCTCTTTCGTGGATGCAGACTAGGCTGAAAAACTTTTTTCGTTATTAATTTTTGGTAACACTTTTTTCGGTTATGTGCCAGAGCTAAGACATGAAATAGTTAATATAGTAATACAATGTAATAGAAATTCGTTAATATATATGTAATTACTTTCTGGCATTGTTTAAAATATTTATCAATAATTTTTCAGGTCCTCCAAGTAAAACGGGTAACATTCCTACTAAAAAGAATCCATCTGGACCAGGTATTCGATTTGCCAATGACGTCTTTCTCCGGTTTGCTATTTTATAGTATAGAACTACCAAAAACAATATTACCGCTATAAGTATAACGATAATGTTATTTAGGCTTGTACCATTTATAATGCGTGACTCCTGAAAATATTAAGTCCATAAATTATTGTTTTTGTTAAATATAATCTAGTTCTATAAAGATTATATACTCATAACATTGCAGAAAAAAATAGGTCATCTTTATGAAAGTATCAAATGTATACATTTGTGTATGAATAATCAATAATGACTCATTCCAAGAATAGACGAAGTTGAAGATGGATTTTGAAAGCCAGGCAAAGTGACTAATTCATCATCAACTACATTATTAATATTACTTATTGTTCATTAAAATATTTGGAAGTTATAACCTATTACGGCCATAATACATTTTGGCAAAAAAAAAAAGGCTTAGTATATATGACAAAGTTTTAAGATTTTATGTACATTAATTAGCCTAATCTTATTCTCTAGCCTCTCCAAATTATGACTATGAATTAAACTATTAAAAAAGTATTTTTTTGATTATTAAATAATTTTTACATATTATGTATACATTATAAATTTCCCATTCCCCTATCGACCACTTCAAATTTTTAATTCATTAATCCCAAGTAGAAAAGTTCATAAGATACGCACCTTTACCATTCTTTTGAAGAAATATAAAATTAACCGATTAACAGCCCATTTATTGTCAATTAAATTATTTATTAATTGATTTAATTGATTACAGTTATAATGAATTTCCGAAGACACGAGACCTCCTTGTATACAATATTATTTAGTATTAAAAAATTGGTAAGTATGTTTTTACCAAAAAAACAGGCCTAAAACACTTATTGGATTTTGATATAAATGTCTTATGGTTATCAAAATATGTTGTTTAAAAAAATGTGATATTTATGTTATTTACAAAAGTGAAAATGATTTTAATGATGATAAAAATTATTTTTAGTTATTACTAATGGTGAGGTTAAGTTAGGTTAATAACAATTAATACTGCCTAGTAGAACTTTAACTAGTTTGTAATGCGAAAATATGTAATTAAATGTAGAAAGGGTGTGTGGAACCACCGGGGCCACCTGCGATTCAAAGGGGAACAAAATAATAATTAATTTATCTTACACTATCCAAAGTTAGCAATTTAAGAAACACCATGGAGCATACACAAAAATAAAAACATTAATGTGAAAACAATACCTTTGCAACTAAGTATTGAAGCTAAAATGTTTAACTATTAGGTTTTTAGTAAATTACTAAGAACATTAAAATTATTTTTACCTGCCAAAACGAAACCATTTCGTTTAATTGCATTTCCTATAGGACGAATACTTGAAATACTAATACTACAACCAACTTTTAGAAACTATACAGAACGACTAACTAGGTTTTTCATTATTCTAAAATGTATAATCTCACGCGCACTCTTACTAGTATTTAGAACAATAAATAGTATTTTACAAAAGATCATCTTGTAACTAATAATTACGTTCATAAGCTAAGGGAAACTCATATTTTAATTAAAATATAATTTTTAATATATATACTTTAAGCTACTATTTAATATTTTTATAGCGTTGAATTAATAATATTTTACCTGCTAAAAAGAAACAATTTCATTTAATTAAATTTAAGTAGAAAGAACGATTTTTAAGTTTAGGGGTTATTTTTATTTCAGAAAAAAAGATTTCGTTTAAATTTTATCTATGTAATTTATTTATTAAACTAGTTATGGCCATTTTTAATGAAAAATTAAAGAAATGTTTCATGTTTTACGAATGTTAATTTAAACTCTTAAATTTTAGATAAAAAATAAAAGACAATTTGGCGAGATCTGAAGAGATAGTTTAATTATAGTGTTATCATTTAACCAATATAAATGATTTTAAAAATGTATGTGGATTTTTTTTTACTTAAATCCCTAGCCATAATAACTGAAGTGTTCAGTTAATAATATTTTACCTGCTGAAACGAAACCATTTCATTGAATTGAATTTTCCATAAGATGGAAACTTGAAGTTCAAAAGTTGAATAATCAACTTTTAGCAATTATACACAATGACTATTTCAGTTTCTAATTATTTTTAACATTTATACTCTCATGGCATACGCACTCCCGCGGGTATTAAGAACTAATAAATTATATTAAATTTCCAATAGGTATTATATTTACGTTCATATAGTTTGTTGAATACATAACAAGGTCATTACACGTTTTTCGAAAAAAAAAATACTTTTTAATTATTCAATATTTTGCATTCTATAAAATGAAGCCCGCATAATTAGGTCGTAATAATAAGGGCGTTATGGCATATATGAATACAAATCAATGTAAAGACAATAATGTGGTTAAAATTGCATTATTCGACTTTGTGTAAACTACCCTACACTTTATTTATTATTTATTTTATTAATTTTGGTATAATAATAACCTAGGGAGAGCATACCTAATCTAAAAAATGTAATTAAAAACTATGTTATAATTAAAGACAGTCAAGAGTAGAAAAACCCGTGTTTTTTTAGGCCGCAAATGAGTTTAAATTAATAAAACTAGAAAAAAAAATTAGCTTGATAATTGCACCATTTCCATTTATCTTTATTGTATAATATTTTCAAGGGAATTGATGAAATCACAGTAGATATAATGACAACAAGTGTAAAATTATTTTTTCAGGACGCTACACTTGGTTAAATAATATTTTATATGCATATTGTACATTATGCAGTATTGCAAAAAAAAAAGCATGATGGATTTTTGATAGTGTAATGGTTGTAATATTGTGCTCTTTAATAATTTCTAAACAACAAAGTAAATTTTTTACTATTTTTCTTGGATTGTTGTCTGTTATCATGTGGTGTAAATAAAAAACATGGAGTGTAGGGTTAAGTTATTTATTTGGGTTGTAATTTAAATTTTATAAACCATGTTATTTAGTGCATTGTGGGGACGGGGATTTTACAAGTATACGGGAATGATTAAAGCTGAAAGTGATAAAATTACTTTTAAACTTGTAGAAAACCAAATGAGTATATTATAGTGGGCGTTAGAATGATTAAATGTAATCATAATTAACCAATAGTTAAGCCAAAATGAGTGGAACATTGTGGCTAGTAACTTCAACATCATTTTTGCAAATAAAAAATTGGAGCCACTTAAAACATTTCTCTTCCAAACATTCAATTTGTCTATGAACAGTGATCCTACACATTCTACAACAATGTAGGGTAGATTTTTTTGTAGAAATATAGCATAATATATTTTTTAATATTCTGCAGAATAAATTATTGCTTTTATCATCATTTTCTAGAGAATAAAAAAATAATTGTCCTCAGGTCAATATTAAAAATTGAAAAAGCGTTAAATTAGTGATTTATTTTGCCCGATTTCAAGTGCATAGGTGTAATTTTTTTTATTATTAACTTGCTAATATTTTAATGATATATAGAGTGATCAAACGAGTTAGGGAATTTTTCATTTTAAAAAAATACCTTTTCAGATTGGCCTCGAAGTTAAATATGTACTGAAGAATTAACTCTAAAATAAAAGACAAATGTATAGTTTTACATTTTGTATATTATATTTTTCAAATGAACTTTCAGTTGATTCATGATTATCTAACTGGATGTAAACTTAACCAAAATTAGCGTAAAATGTATATTATATTAAATCTTTCTAAATTCTAAGCCGTCTTAGACCCGGCCGGTGGAAATAACGAACGTTAGACCTAAAAAAAATGAAACACCCTGACTTTAAAATCCTGAATTATTGGAATTTGTTTACAAGTTTTAATAAATGAGTAATCATTAAAAAAAAAACATTGTCAACTTTATTCCTTTATCGTATTCCTATTCATGCTGTGTACTGACATTTTTAATTGTCCATAGAAAGGTATAATATTTACTGATTTTACCACTTCAAAATTATTAGACCTTTAAAGTTTAAATTAGTTATAACTTTTACTAATTACTATTTTAGAACTTATTTCATACTGTTCAGATTAGTAAAATCAGGAAAAGTTAATCTTTCAATGGACGATAAAAAATGTCAGTACAGTTTAAATCAGAATAATAAGGTAAAAAGGCATTAAGCATGCTTATATTATTTATCATTATCACTATTTAACATTACTTTTTACTATAGGGCATGCAAAATACACACACCTGCGAAAATAACTACAATGCTATAATAATAATATTCATTAACATAATAGAAAATTAGTTTTGTCTCTTGGGAAAAAAAACCAAACAACCTTATACATTGTTTCTTTGTCGATAAAACTTCTAAAAAGCTGAATGTCATTGAAGAAATAGTGTAGTCTTATACCTTTCTTAGGTAAGAGTGTTGTTGTGCGAAATTTTATTTTTTTCAATTTGTATTGTAAACTTACACTTTACTAAACTTGAGAATTGCATGTAAAATATCACTTCACAAGCAATAGTGTGAAAATTTGAATACTCCCAACACCGAGCACTATTAGTCAAATTTAAAACGAGATGGGTACATCCGAGATAAAAAGGGATCCAACTTTATTTTGGTTTTCTCCAAACTGTTCTTGTACATGATCAAAAACATAATGATTTGTTTTACATCCATTATCTTTTTAACATCTAATAAATCATTTATATTGTTTGGTTTGTAATTTTCATAGCATACAGTTGTTATGGAAATAAATATTTATGAAAAATAAAAATTATATCTAAAATATAAAAATTGTATATTTTAACTCGCTTAATATTTGACTGATTGTGCTATTGATGTTTTGGTATTTTATACGAAATTTTATAAAGTGTTAGTTTACAGAACAAATAAAAAAAAACTTTAGCTGCGTAACAGCGCTCTAGACAAAAAAGGTTATAAGACTACACTGTTTCTTAAGTGACGTTTAGTTTTTTAGAAGTTTATCAACAAAGTTTATCTAACAAAGTTGTTTAATTTTTTTTTTCTAAGAAACAAAACTAAGTTTCTAATATGATAATCAATATTATCAAATCATCATTGTTCTTATAAATTGCAGATAACTGGAAAATGAGATAACTAAGAAAAAATATGTAATTATTTTATGGTGGTGAGCCCCTCCAATCCTGTTATAGTCTAACTACAATACGCATTACCGTCTTTATTTTTCTTATTAATATTTTATTTTATGCATATCTCATATCACATTAGCTCTGTCGTTACAAGTTCTATTTTCATCACTACCTCTGTTTTAGCCACGACTTCATCTTCTACTCCGTTGCTGTTTTAGTTGTACCTTTTAACTTTAAGGATCAACTACTATTCATCTTCGCTATGTTTTCGGTTGCATCTGTAAACTGCAAGGAGTGATGAGTCTTGCTGCACTAAACATTTTAAAACTGAAGAGAGACACATATTTAAAGTCTATTACATTAGGCCGTTAACCCAAATACTCCTGGGTACCTTCTTAGGTGTAATTTTCCTATAATGACTTAGTGCATGCCTGATTCCATTGCCTTATTATACAGTCGAAACAAAATGAAATACTTACTAACAAAAATGTTGGTTTGCTACTGCTCTGAATAATGAAATTGGTGATCTAAAGACTAGATTAACTTCATAAACAGGTCAATTAGCCGAAATTAAGCCGGAGAATGCTCTTCTTACTGAGTTCTTTTTAGATAAAATTTAATATTTTGAATGGTATTTATGATATATTTTTTTTCTCTCGTTTTTTTAAAGATGAATGGCTCACCATCAGTTATAAGTATAGTTTGTTTAATAAAACCATTTTATACTTTTATACTAAATAAAATATAATTATTTTAGTTTATGTTACAAAATCATAGTGTGCTGCGTAAAGTGATGAAAACCAAAAGGATAGGTGATTTTTAGGGTAGATGGCTTAAACAAAAAAATGTCCATGTTATAGCTAAATGGCTCGCTATACGTTATGAGTATAACTTGTTTAAGAAAACCATTTTTTACTTAGAGATTTCTATGTTATAGATTATAATTGGGAAAAAACTCACAGATGAGTAATTTATTTTATAAACAAATAATGGTATAAGTATAATATGGTTTTAAAATACAATTATGCAATTCTACATTTTTCTGAATTAATTTTTGTCGTGATATTACTGAGTATCAAATAATAATATAAAATGGTAATTAGTTTTATACATATTAATCACATAAATGTGTAAGTGCACAATGTGTAGTATCTTATTTTTATTTCCATACAATGTAAAAAACATATAAATTCGCATAATTATCTGCACCAATGATTATTTTAATGTAATAACGTTAAAATGGCATCCTATAACCTTACTGATATTCTTCACTAGCTGTAATTATATTAGTGAATTTTAAGATATCAGTGCAACAGTATACATTATTAAATATTTATATTTGAATGAATTTAAACCAACTAACTTTTTGATAATTATGAGTCAATCAAGTATCGAACAACATGGAGTTTGTAGTAGTTTTGTTCTATTGTGTAATATTTTTCATAATAACAAGATTTATAGTGATATTTATGTACCAAGAAATTATTGCGCCGATCTTGCATTGAAATATTGATTTACGAAAACAGGGATATGGGCACTTAATGTTATATTTAAAAATTAAAGACCGGTAAGGAAGTTCATGAAAAATCTATGTTTTACTGATTGTCATGAAAAATGGTTGAGCTACTACTTACATCTCTAAAGAATTTTAATTCAAAAATTGATTACACATATTTTTTTTTTTTTTTTTTTAATGATGTGTAGTTCAAACCAAAATATAGTTACTAATAAAATAATGGAAAAAAAGCGAGTATTAACGCAAGTAGTTTTATTTGTGATTGAAAAAATAATCTATTAATTTTTATAATTTCTAAATACGTATTATTATTATTTTTTTTTTTTATTAAAAAAAGTCCGCGACAGCTGTGGCCATTGGACTGACATTATTTTACATTATTAAATAACAATCTTATGCATTATACAATAGGTAATTTTATGAAAGAAACAGTCATATTTTTAAATTTTGTTGATTAGTTTGGAATTGTGTATGAATTCTATGATGCTTTTGACATTGCATGGGTCAGGGTTTAGTGACTCGGAGAGCTGGTCTGGCAGGTTTGCGTTTCTTCTGTCTTTGTCGTAGCTCCGACATTCTGTGAGGATGTGTTTGACGGTTAGGGGGTGCCACAGCAGGTGCATACGGGGGGTTCTTCTCTCTTCATGAGGTGTTGGTGTGTGGTATGCGTATGACCAATCCTGAGGCGAGTAATGGAAGTCTCCTGTTTTCTCGTGGTATTCTCAGGGAAAGGCCAAGGGAAGGTAGTTCGTGTAATCTCGTGTAGTTTTGATGTTAATTTAACCCATTTGTTTTCCCATTGGTCCTGTATGTTTTTGGTTATGATTATTTTTACGTCTTGGTATGAGAAGTCCAGGGCTAAAAGGGAATCATTGGATGAATGGGCCAGTTTCGCGGCCATGTCAGCGCGCTCGTTGCCTGTTATGTTGCAGGACAGCCAGGGCTTCTGTGCAGTGTAGATGGAGCATTTGTTGGATAATGTCCATTGGATTTGTGTGTTTCCGTGGACAATAGCCATCCCAGCGTGGTTTTCTGTGATGGAGGCATCCGTATAAATAAGTGAATGTGTAGAGGACAAAATTTCCTTGAGAAGGTTTTTGAAGTGATTAGGGCAGGTGGATTTCTGGGGGAGTTGGTGTAAGTCCAGGTTCATATTCATTGAGATGAGCCAAGGCGGGGATATACTAATTTCAGTTGTTAATATTTTTTCTAGTTCGTACTTTTTGTATACACGGTCAAATGTGTGATTCGGCGAGTGGTGGAGGCCGGAAGGGGCTCTTGCCATTCTGGCAGCAATTTTGCATGTTTGTTCTGACCATCTCATGTCCAAGGGGGGAATGCCCGCTATGCTGAGGATGTGATAGTAAAGTCGTCTGCGTATAGCAAAGGAGTGTTAGGGTTTCGGACTCCTGCGGATATGTCATTAATGGTGATTAGGAATAGCGTTACTGAAATAGTGGATCCTTGGGGTACGCCGTTCTCCTGCGTGAAGGAGTCTGATAGAGAGTGGGGTGTTTTCACCTGAAAGGTGCGGTTGCAGAGGAAGTTGTTTATGAATTCTAACATGTTTCCTTTGGACAAAATTTGGTTAAGCTCGTAAATGATTCTGGGCCTCCAAGCTGTGTCTTATGCCTTGGCGATGTCAAAACTGATAATTCCTAATTTTTGTTTATTCTGTAGGGCCATTTGGATATCGTTTTTAATGTTTAAGAGGTTTTTAATGGTGCTTCTATTGCTTCTGAAACCGTTTTGTTCTGGGGTGAAGTATGTGGATTTTTCCAAAAACCACATGAGGCGGTTGTTGATTATCTTCTCAAGTAGTTTGCATATAGTATTGAGAAGACAAATAGGTCGATAGCTGTCGGAGAGAACTTTATTTTTGTCAGGCTTTAGGATAGGAATGACATAACCATGCCTCCAGGAGTTGGGGAATGTTTAATTAGTCCATATAGAGTTGTATATTGATAGTAAGTATATTCTAGCGTTTTTTGGGAAATTTTGAATAAATAGGTATAGAATTCCATCAAGACCCGGGCTTTTGCTTTTGCAGTTTCGGAGTGCATATTCAAGTTCTGTAATGAGTAAAGAGGAGTTCAAATGGGTTTGTACACTATCGAGCGGATCCACGGTATTAGTGGGGTTATTGAATTTATGTGCATTAGAAAGGAACTCCTGATCGTAGTTGAAATTACTAGAGTTGTCTTGAAACATTTGTCCCAGGGTATTGGCTACTTCTACGTTTTTTAATAAAACATATGTTTTTTTTTTAAATGATGTACCAAAAAGTGATACCAATTTTTAAAAAAAAATATTTTATTATTAAAGTTGGTTCTTATTAATAAGTCCTCTAGGGACACCGATATATTATCTGGCTCTGGATCTTAAATTTTAGTGTTCCGCACCTGGTTTAAAAATAATATGGTTAAGAAACACTCAAAGTAGTAAGTATACCTTTAGGACGACTTGTAAATTCTCCAAAAACTCATGATATTCGCTTTTCTGTGCATTCAACTTTACACTGAAAGCAGTTCTTCCAAACATCTCCAAAGTCGCCATACCGACAGCAGAGCTTATTAATTGATTTCCCTTTTTTTGTACAATATTTTACCGAAGAATTTTGTTTCCTCGTAAAATATTGGTACGGACGATTTAAGCATCGAAAGTTTAAACGCTGCAGCTACCATTTTTCTATACATTTTATCATACCAAATTAAAATTATATTTGATATTAGGAAAATTCGAAGGAAACATTATAATTATTGGCGAGAAACTGTATTCCTAGAATTTAATAGTCAAGTATTAACAGTGTACATTATTTTTTAAAATGTGTTATACATATTGACGCTATATTATTTTTGCTATAATTATAATGATAAATGAATATAAAATAACTCTGAAAATTTTACCTGTTTTTTTTCGATTCATGAAACTTCTTGTTTAAAAATAATCCATTGCCCATAATTGATTCGCTAATTAATTAATATGAAGTAATATTTAGTTTAAAATAATGACTCTATTCCAAGAATAGACAAAGTTACAGATGGATTTTGAAAGCCAGGCAAAGTGACTAAATCATCAACAACATTATTATTACTTATTGTTCATTAAAATATTTGGAAGTTATAACCTATTACGGTCATAAAACATTTTGACAAAAAAAAGAATTAGTATATTTGACAAAATTTAAATATTTTATCTACATTAATTAGCTTAATCTTATTCCCCTAGCCATTAATAGTTTTTCAGTTCCCGTTAATACCTAGTAATAAGATGATTAGTGGTTGATCCTTAAAGTTAAAAGGTACAACTAAAACAGCAACGGAGTAGAAGATGAAGTCGTGGCTAAAACAGAGGTAGTTATGAAAATAGAACTTGTAACGACAGAGCTAATGTGATATGAGATATGCATAAAATAAAATATTAATAAGAAAAATAAAGACGGTAATGCGTATTGGAGTTAGACTATAACAGGATTGGAGGGGCTCACCACCATAAAATAATTACATATATTTTCTTAGTTATCTCATTTTCCAGTTATCTGTAATTTATAAGAACAATGATTATTTGATAATATTGATTATCGTATTAGAAACTTAGTTTTGTTTCTTAGAAAAAAAAAATTAAACAACCTTGTTAGTAGTTCATTGTTATTTTGTTGATAAACTTCTAAAAAACTAAACGTCACTTAAGAAACAGTGTAGTCTTATAACCTTTTTTGTCTAGAGCGCTGTTACGCAGCTAAAGTTTTTTTTTATTTGTTCTGTAAACTAACACTTTATAAAATTTCGTATAAAATACCAAAACATCAATAGCACAATCAGTCAAATATTAAGCGAGTTAAAATATACAATTTTTATATTTTAGATATAATTTTTATTTTTCATAAATATTTATTTCCATAACAACTGTATGCTATGAAAATTACAAACCAAACAATATAAATGATTTATTAGATGTTAAAAAGGTAATGGATGTAAAATAAATCATTATGTTTTTGATCATGTACAAGAACAGTTTGGAGAAAACCAAAATAAAGTTGGATCCCTTTTTATCTCGGATGTACCCATCTCGTTTTAAATTTGACTAATAGTGCTCGGTGTTAGGAGTATTCAAATTTTCACACTATTGCTTGTGAAGTGATATTTTACATGCGATTCTCAAGTTAAGTAAAGTGTAAGTTTATAATACAAATTTAAAAAAAAAAAATTTCGCATAACAACACTCTTACCTAAGAAAGGTATAAGACTACACTATTTCTTCAATGACATTCAGCTTTTTAGAAGTTTTATCGACAAAGAAACAATGTATAAGGTTGTTTGGTTTTTTTTCCCAAGAGACAAAATTAATATTCTATTATGTTAATGAATATTATTATTATATCATTGTAGTTATTTTCGCAGGTGTGTGTATTTTGCATGCCCTATAGTAAAAAGTAATGTTAAATAGTGATAATGATAAATAATATAAGCATGCCTGATGCCTTTTTACCTTATTATTCTGATTTAAACTGTACTGACATTTTTAATCGTTCATTGAAAGATTAATTTTTCCCGGTTTTACTAATCTGAACAGTATGAAATTAGTTCTGTAATAGTTATTAGTAAAAGTTATAACTAATTTAAACTTTAAAGGTCTAATAATTTTGAAGTGGTAAAATCAGTAAATATTATACCTTTCTATGGACAATTAAAAATGTCAGTACACAGCATGAATAGAAATACGATAAAGGAATAAAGTTGACAATGTTTTTTTTTTAATGATTACTCATTTATTAAAACTTGTAAACAAATTCCAATAATTCAGGATTTTAAAGTCAGGGTGTTTCATTTTTTTAGGTCTAACGTTCGTTATTTCCACCGGCCGGGTCTAAGACGGCTTAGAATTTAGAAAGATTTAATATAATATACATTTTACGCTAATTTTGGTTAAGTTTACATCCAGTTAGATAATCATGAATCAACTGAAAGTTCATTTGAAAAATATAATATACAAAATGTAAAACTATACATTTGTCTTTTATTTTAGAGTTAATTCTTCAATACATATTTAACTTCGAGGCCAATCTGAAAAGGTATTTTTTTAAAATGAAAAATTCCCTAACTCGTTTGATCACTCTATATATCATTAAAATATTAGCAAGTTAATAATAAAAATAATTACACCTATGCACTTGAAATCGGGCAAAATAAATCACTAATTTAACGCTTTTTCAATTTTTAATATTGACCTGAAGACAATTATTTTTTTATTCTCTAGAAAATGATGATAAAAGCAATAATTTATTCTGCAGAATATTAAAAAATATATTATGCTATATTTCTACAAAAAAATCTACCCTATATTGGTTAATTATGATTACATTTAATCATTCTAACGCCCACTATAATATACTCATTTGGTTTTCTACTAGTTTAAAAGTAATTTTATCACTTTCAGCTTTAATCATTCCCGTATACTTGTAAAATCCCCGTCCCCACAATGCACTAAGTAACATGGTTTATAAAATTTAAATTACAACCCAAATAAATAACTTAACCCTACACTCCATGTTTTTTATTTACACCACATGATAACAGACAACAATCCAAGATAAATAGTAAAAAATTTACTTTGTTGTTTAGAAATTATTAAAGAGCACAATATTACAACCATTACACTATCAAAAATCCATCATGCTTTTTTTTTGCATTTCTGCATAATGTACAATATGCATATAAAATATTATTTAACCAAGTGTAGCGTCCTGAAAAATTAATTTTACACTTGTTGTCATTATATCTACTGTGATTTCATCAATTCCCTTGAAAATATTATACAATAAAGATAAATGGAAATGGTGCAATTATCAAGCTAATTTTTTTTTCTAGTGAATATTAATTTAAACTCATTTGCGGCCTAAAAAAACACGGGTTTTTCTGCTCTTGACTGTCTTTAATTATAACATAGTTTTTAATTACATTTTTTAGATTAGGTATGCTCTCCCTAGGTTATTATTATACCAAAATTAATAAAATAAATAATAAATAAAGTGTAGGGTAGTTTACACAAAGCCGAATAATGCAATTTTAACCACATTATTGGCTTTACATTGATTTGTATTCATATATGCCGTAACGCCCTTATTATTACGACCTAATTATGCGGGCTTCATTTTATATAATGTTGAGTATTCAACAAATTATATGAACGTAAATATAATACCTATTGCAAATTTAATATAATTTATTTGTTCATAATACCCGCGGGAGTGCGTATGCCATGAGAGTATAAAATCGTTCTTTCTACTTAAATTTAATTAAATGATAACCATAAGACATTTATATCAAAATCCAATAAGTGTTTTAGGTCTGTTTTTTTGGTAAAAACATACTTACCAATTTTTTAATCCTAAATAATATTATATACAAGGAGGTCTCGTATCTTCGGAAATTCATCATAATTGTAATCAATTAAATCAATTAATAAATAATTTAATTGACAATAAATGGGCTGTTAATCGGTTAATTTTATATTTCTTCAAAAGAATGGTAAAGGTACGTATTTTATGAACTTTTCTACTTGGGATGAATTAATTAAAAATTTGAAGTGGTCGATTGGGAAATGGGAAATTTATAATGTATACATAATATGTAAAAATTATTTAATAATCAAAAAAATACTTTTTTGTAGTATAATTCATAGTCATAATTTGGAGAGGCTAGAGAATAAGATTAGGCTAATTAATGTACATAAAATCTTAAAACTTTGTCATATATACTAAGCCTTTTTTTTTTGCCAAAATGTATTATGGCCGTAATAGGTTATAACTTCCAAATATTTTAATGAACAATAAGTAATATTAATAATGTAGTTGATGATGAATTAGTCACTTTGCCTGGCTTTCAAAATCCATCTTCAACTTCGTCTATTCTTGGAATGAGTCATTATTGATTATTCATACACAAATGTATACATTTGATACTTTCATAAAGATGACCTATTTTTTTCTGCAATGTTATGAGTATATAATCTTTATAGAACTAGATTATATTTAACAAAAACAATAATTTATGGACTTAATATTTTCAGGAGTCACGCATTATAAATGGTACAAGCCTAAATAACATTATCGTTATACTTATAGCGGTAATATTGTTTTTGGTAGTTCTATACTATAAAATAGCAAACCGGAGAAAGACGTCATTGGCAAATCGAATACCCGGTCCAGATGGATTCTTTTTAGTAGGAATGTTACCCGTTTTACTTGGAGGACCTGAAAAATTATTGATAAATATTTTAAACAATGCCAGAAAGTAATTACATATATATTAACGAATTTCTATTACATTGTATTACTATATTAACTATTTCATGTCTTAGCTCTGGCACATAACCGAAAAAAGTGTTACCAAAAATTAATAACGAAAAAAGTTTTTCAGCCCAGTCTGCATCCACGAAAGAGCATTTTCATGTCTCGTTGAATTACCAAATAAATTTAGATTAGTGGTGGAATTATAGATAATGAAATAGTATATGAACTAGCTAGTATCTAAGGTGGCTAGTAAACGTATCAAGTTTCTGGCTAATATTTTAGTGTTATCATATTAACTGGTTTTAAACAATTCATGATAACCTGTTTATTTATTGAATTTGTATTCACTTATAATTTGATCTTTGTGATTACAACATATCTATTATCTCTATTCTCTTATCAGATAATAGCGTTACGCTTTTTTCGATCATGTGCCAAGGCAAACCATCCCCATTCCCATCCCTATTACCACTCCCAACCCCATTACCACCCCAACCCCATTTAAGCCAGAAATTAAACACTACATAATTAGGCAGAAATTGATGTTTTAATATACTAGCTTGTTACTGCTTATTAATTTACTATATCATTATCTATAATTCCACCACTACTCTAAATTTATTCGGTACTTCAACGAAATATGAGAAAGCTCATTCGTGGTTGCAGACTCGGCTAAAAAACTTTTTCTATTAATTTGAGAGCAACAATAACTACATAGTATGTTTGTGATATAGATACGAGAATACTTTAATTAAATGGTGATTTTTAGATAGCAATAATTTGTTCTTTGTTTTTGTAATACAGTTATGATCACACTTTATTCAAAGCATGGGTTTTTAATCAATTGTACATATTTTCTAAAACACCTGAAGTCTTAGAAGCAGTTCTTACCAATCCTAACCTGTTCAGCAAATCTAAAGAATTTAAGGTGTTAAACGAATCACTTCCGGGCAATGGAATTTTAACTAACAATATGTTCCATGAATGGAAAAAGAACAGGTGAACTTTTTTTGTATTATCTTATATTTATATATTATTATAGAAAAACAATTCTTCAAAATTCGTAAAAAAGAAACAATATAGCGTCAATATGTATACCACATTCTAAAAAATAATGTACACTGTTAATACTTGATTATTAAATTCTAGGAATACAGTTTTTTTACCAATAATTATAATGTTTTCTTTAAAAGTTACCTAATGTCAAATATAATTTTAATTTGGTATGATAAATTGTATAGAAAAATGGTAGCTGCGGGGTTTAAATTTTCAATGCTTAAATCGTTCGTACCAATATTTTACGAAGAAGCAAAATTCTTGGGCAAAATATTGTACGAAAAAAGAGAAATCAATACTCCTACTTGGATGTCTTGACTAGTTTGCCAACGTTTCGGAACACTTGCACGTTACATCTTCAGGGATGTGGTTTGATGTTGCTCGTACCGCGCTTTCCTGCTGGCTGACTGATTCACTTCCGTGGGTGTAGCTTATATACCATACCCCCACCGCATTCTCCGCTTCCTCTTGCCGCTGCCAGCTGTTTTCTACGGCCATGCCCTTTCGCCTTGGCCGGCTACCACATGACTGATTTTCATTACCGTTATCAATAGTTTCTTGCTGTATTTCCGGCTTTCTTTGTCCCGTTTGGTCTCCGGTTTCCATTCGAAAATAGTTTTTATTTTGGTAGTCCATTGGGATAAAGAAACGGAGAGCCGGGGCCATACCCCTCCTTGGTTCCCATTAATTTGGTCCTGCAGTGTAAACAAATTATCATTATTCCTAACATACTTTGTAACTAAAATGTTCTATGCAGAAGATGTTTTTGAGCTGGCATGTCAACCTTTTGTAATAAAAATTTGTTTTTTAGGCTTGGGAACACCGAATCACATACCCTTGGTTTATGAACAAGAGTCTATTTCAGTTGTCGACGTTTAAACGTAAGCAAGACATAAGTCAAAGAAAAATTTACAACTACATCGATGATTTAGTTCAGAGAATAAATACTGAATTGAAAAATAATAAAAACAGTCAAGGAGAACATAACGAAGAGTGTATGGGCTTTAAATCTAAATCTTTTATTGAAATACTGCTCGAGAATGAACATCAGATGACATTTAACCAAATACGAGATGAAATAATAACTATTATAGGTGGTACTTTTTATTGAAAAATTGTATTTGAAGAAAATTGGTGACGTGTGTATTATAGTTGGTCTTTTTAAGATTTAGTTCGTACTTTTATTACTTATAACAGTGTTTAAAACGTTTGAAAAAAGTGAAAAATCTAGGGCGGGGATTGAACTCAATTATTTATTTATGTTGTTAATCGTGCATAGAAAACCCGATTGTTAATTTGATCCAATGCCGTAAATTCAACTCAAAAAAAACACAATTGACCACGTTCAATTCCCTAACAAATAAACAATGTGTACAGTTTAAAGCATTATGACAATTTTTTTTAATTTGGTTTTAGCGGGTCATGACACGACAGCTACAACGAATGCATGTACAATATTTATGTTGGCTACTCATCAAGATGTACAAAATAAAGTAAATTATAATTCGTATTTAGTTTTATTAATTATGCAAAATAAAACATTTTATATATTCATGGTAATTATATATTTTTTATTTCTGCTTATAAATAGGTGTGGGAAGAATTATTGGCAATATTTTCTTCTGGCGACCCAGATCGACAACCTACTTATGAGGATTTACAAAAGATGGATTACTTGGAACGTGTAATCAAAGAAACTCTGAGACTCTATACCGTTACTCCCTTGTTTGGCAGAAAAGTCGAAAAGGAAACAATGATTGAAGGCTATTTAATCCCTGAAGGTACGGCCGTAGACAAATTTGTTTGATAGGTTGCCACATTTTGTGCCTAAATTTACTAATACAATTTATTTTTAAAAATATCTACAGGGTCAACGTTCATGATTTGCACTCAGCTTTTACACTTAAATGCAAATTTTTACCCGGAACCAGAAAAGTTTAATCCAGACAACTTCTTGCCCGAAGCATGTCGCAGTCGCCATCCGTATACGTTCATTGCCTTTAGTGGCGGTTACAGGAATTGCGTTGGTAGCAAATATGCAATGCTTCAAATGAAAACTGTCATCTCAACACTAGTCCGGTCTTATCGTTTTTACCCGTCGGATAAATGTCCCAATCCTGAAAATCTTCGTTTAAAGTATACGATGACACAGAAGTTTGTCGACGGGTGTTACGTTAAAATAGAAACGAGAACATAATCAATTAATGTAGCATGGTTTTGAACCAATATGATTACTTCTTATTCAAATAAGGGTTTCATCTGGATAATTGTGTTATCATATTTTTTGGATTTTAGATACATCGGTGTTGGTTGACAAAAATAATATCTATATTTAATAACTAATGACAAATTGTTGGTGTTATCGCGTCTCAATATATTTTCTACAAACTGTTTAAGCTGTCTATATAAATGTTTCCTTCGTTTTTAGTCATAATTTATCCGTTCAATTAATAAATTCTTTATATAAACATCTTTATTTAGTATAAGTAGAGTAGTATAAGTGAATAGAAAGTAATACTCTCTGAAATATTCAAAATATCATGGTACTTTTGTATGACTAATAATAATTATTATTATAAATTATAAGGCATGTGATGTTACGTGTAGATGACTTTATCTATATTTGTATAAGTACATTAGTAGATGGAAAAACCGTGGTTTTTTTGTTGAAATGATAATTCTGCTATGCATAACCCTAACGTTAAAATTTGTTGTGATTGTGTAGTTTTCGTGGAATAAAACAAACATATCGGTGTACCTCTGTCTGCTCTTTAAAACTGTCCAAGCTCATTTTTAAATATGTTATATTATTTATTTTCGTTAACTTTCAAGAAAAAAAGTGTATTCTCAAAATATAATTTTTTCAACATTTTGTTGACGTTCAAGTGCCAATTTGGCGTATTTATAAGTATAGTTCTATTGTGGACAAACAATTTTATATTTTCATCTATTTTGATTTTAAAGATATATATTTTTTTACCATAAAAGCATAAATAATAACTTTGCTTTTAAAGTTATAGTATGCAATTAGTTTAGTACTAGTTAAGTAAAATGAAGTTAAGGTTAATACTATTTAAACCTTAGAGGTAAAATAACTTTGAAAGTGGATAAATCAATAAAAAGTATGTCGTTCTATGGATATATTTTAAAGATGCAGTACAGCATATAATAGAATATAATAAAGGCAACGAGATTTGAGGTTGTTGGTTTACCTAAATATCAATACAACCCACTGTTTCGAAGTAGAAAATTACTTATTTATTAATGTATATTTAAATACTGTTAAAATTGAACATTACCTGATCTTTTATTGTTTTCATAAAACCTATATGTAAATGCCACAAAAGCTCAAAAATGTTTTGGTATGTAAAATTTACAGTTACATAATTTTCAGCAATGTCCATATAGATTTATTCAATTATACATTATTAAATTATGTATATTTTTGGGATAATAGTTATAATAAATGTAAAATTTAAAAAAACGTTACAATATCTCACAATCTATTGCTATACCTTAGGAATACTAATAGCTAAGAGACATGTTAATCTAGTTCTAATGGTATAAATAATATTTAACCCTATACAATTTATCAATAGAACTATTTTTCTTACACAAATACTAGTGTATGCGACATATGAATAAGTTTCTTGATATCAAATACTTATTCTTGAAAAACGTATTACCTTATATATACAAATTTCAGTTAATTAATGTCAATATCTGCGAGGAAAAATCAGTGCAACATTAATTTACGCCGTACTTGGAAAGCTCAAAAATATTTTAGTTATATAGCTTTTAATTATACCACTAAACTTCCATTTGACTACCAATTTATTGGCTTTGTAAGTTGAAATGGGATATTAGGCGGTTTATATATTGGTGTGACCGTACAATTTGTAACTTCTACTGTGAGAATTTCTATGTTGTTGATTTCTGTATGACTTGTTGAGAGGATCTTTAGATTATAACTAACAAATATCATACTTCCATACTTCTTAGGTGGTCTCTCAATTGCCAGCTTCATTCCCCTTATCTTCGAACGAATTTTTGGTGAAAAATTATATTACAAATATTTACAAGTAAGTTTTAAGTGGTCGGCATTGAAGAACAGGGGCTTAGATTGAGAGTGAAAAAGAGTTTACAAAAATCCAAAAAATGTAGACACCCTCCAAAGTGTTGTTCAAAGTAGGCCACTGAAAGTGCATGTATATATTTTATACCTATATTATACTAGTTTTCAGAAATGTTTTGGAATGATACGTCCAACTGGGGCAACGTTTTTCCATATATACTGTATACTTGTATTCAGTGTTAAAGCCTCCGAAATCTGGAAACTGTTCGAATCTGGACGTTTATGTATTTTCTTAACCAATTTAATAAAGAAAATATGCGTACCAGCAGTATTATGACTACACCGTCGTGTACAAACAAATACATAACCTGTTTATCTATAACCATGATTGTAGGTGTACGTGTAATCAGTAAAAAAAACATTGGTAAAATATAAAGATGAATAATTGTAATTTAATAACATGTTTAAATGGCCGACACAATAAACGCGGAGAGAAATTTTCAAATTTTCATCAATTTTAAGGGAGTATAACTTTTTAATGTAAGAATAAAAATACAAATTTTTTCACCAATTCTTTTTTAAAAACTCTTCTAAATAAATAGGCTATTTTGAAAAAAATATATATATATAAAATTAAAACAAGTAATTGCAACAAGAAACGTGGTACTTATAGAGCGAATGAGTATAATTTAATTAAACAAAAAAAAAACCTTAAAAATATTCACTAAAACAAAAGTTATCTCATTTGTCGAATCATTGTGGAACACCCTGTATAGACAGCTTAAATAGTTTATAGAAGATATATTTGGAAAGAATTGACAACACCAACCAATTGGTAAGCCAAAATAATAACTAAGCCTAATGACAAATAGCGCAAAACACTTCAAGTCCAAGTATGGGTTTTTTGAGATATTTATGAAATAATATGTACAATGCAACTGTATACCATATGCTATACCTCCTCAAATCCAACTATGTTAAAAATCGTTTTAAAGAGTGATTTTAAATTATATTTAAGTCCGTTATGTAATATCTCAAAGTTTGTACAATTTTAAAAAGCTCATTCTTAAAACACCCATTTTTGGACTTCATGTGTTTTGCGTGAACGGGAACGATATGTGTTATTAGATATAAGTATTACCTCGGTTAACTAAATTAACATAATTACGCGAACAACCTTAACCAAATATGTAAATAATTCTGGTTTAAAATCCTAATTCAATAATTGATCACATTCTCTCTTCTATTTTAACGTAACACCCGTCGACAAACGCTTGTGTCCCAGCATACGTTAAACGAAGATTTTCTGGATTTGGACACTTGTCCGACGGACTGAAACTATAAGATCTGACCAATGTTGAGACGACAGATTTCATTTGGAGCATTGCATATTTCATACCAATGCAATTTCTGTAACCACCGCTAAAGGGAAGGAACGAATACGGATGGCGACTGCGACATGCTTCGGGCAAGAAGTGGTCCGGATTGAACTTTTCTGGTTCCGGATAAAGGTTTGCATTAAAGTGTATGCGACCAGAGCAAAATATGACCGATGAACCTGTGGATATTTTTTTATAATTACCTAAATTAGTAGTTTCAAACACCGAATGTAGCTATTTATCAAACAAATTTGTCTACGGCCGTACCTGCAGGGATTAAGTAGCCTCCGATAGCAGTTTCTTTTTCAACGTTTCTGCCAAACAAGGGAAAAGGAGGAAAATGTCTTAGAGTTTCTTTGATCACACGTTCCAAGTTATCCATCTTTTGTAAATCCTCGTAGGTAGGTGGTCGATCCGGATCGCCAGTAGAAAATATTGTCAATAACTCATCCAATACCTATTAATGAACGATAATTAATATTTATCATTTTTTCGTCACCAAGAATACCTATAATGGGTATTTAACTTAAAAGTTCATAATACTGAATACGTAATATAGTATACTTTATTTTGTATATCCTGATGATGAGCCAACATAAATATTGAACACGCTATCGTCAAAGCTGTAGTATCTTGACCCCCTAAAATCAAATATTAAAAGATAGAATTAAAGAAAATACAGCTCTCTTTATACGCTTGTTATTATTTGGATCTTTTTAATCAAAAGAAAGGCGCTTTAACGATTTGATATGTTATAGGTAACGCGTTGTGTATTTGTTAGAGAATTGAATGTTATCAATTTTACAACCTGTTTTGATATTCACAAATAACAACACAAATATATAGTTAATATTATTTATCAAAATAAAGTATACTTGTTTTTATATACCGCTAATAAATGTTAAAAAAAAAAAATATATATATATATATATATATATATATTAGAGTAATTCAACAAATAAAACAAAAACGCCAACAATTCTTTCCTAATATAACGTTTTTAAAAAAAAAAAATGTACCAATTATAGTAGTTATTATTTCATCCCGTAATTGATTAAATGACATCTGATGTTCATTCTCGAGCATTATTTCAATAAAAGATTTACATTTAAGGCCCATACACTCTTCGTTATGTTCTCCTTGACTGTTTATCCTATTTCTCAATTCTTTTTTTTTTCTCTGGACTAAATCATCGATGAAATTGTAAATTTTATTTTGGCTAATGTCATGTTTACGTTTATACGTCGACAACTGAAACAGACTCCTGTTCAGAAACCATGGGTGTGTTACTCGGTATTCTACAGCCTACAAAAACAAATTTTTATTACAAACAGATGACATGCCAGCTCAAAAAAAACATCAGTCAAGTACTTTTAAGTATATAAAGTTTATCTAGTGATATTGAAAACTCTTTTACACTGCAGGGCCGGATTAATGGACCCCATTCTAGGGTCTCCATAAACTACCAAAATAAAATAATTTTTGTTTATTAAAAATGCGAACAAACCTTTTGGATGAAATGTAAGTTCTCCAAAAATTCGTGTTTGGCGTTTTTCTGTGTATTAAATTTTACACCCAAAGCGGTTCTTCCGATCATCTCCATTGTCGCCATCCCGATTGCACAGCTTATTTCGCATTCATTTGTATTGCTATCCCGTTTCTCGTACAATACTTGGCTCAGGAATTTAGCTTCCTCGTAAAATATCGGTATGAACGATTTTAGCATCGAAAATTTAAACCCCGCGGATACCAATTTTCTATAATTATCGAAACAAATTGAAACTGATATTTGATAATCAATAACTTCGAAAAAGTGACATTGTAATAATTGGCGATAGAAATTAAAAACTAATTACATTCCGTAATCGATTGCAAAGGAATTACAGGTTACACGTAATTCACGATTAATATTAAAATTGGATCAAATTAATTTCCAAAATCCTAAATTTTTGGATTAAGGATTATATTTAATCCCTAGTTTAAGGATAACAGTTTATAGTTTACATTATTAATCACAGGAGACCACACTAAAAAAGCTCACCTGTTATTTTTCCATTCGTCAAACACCCTGTTTGTAAATAATCCGTCGCCCAAAATTGATTCGCTAGCAACATTATAAAGTTTAGCTTTATTGAACATATTAGGATTGGTAAGAATCGCTTCTATTTCTTCGGGGTTTCCGGGAAATACGTATAATTGATCTAAAATCCAAGCTTTGGATAAAGTATTCTCGTATCTATATCACAAAGACAACAAAACTAATTACTGTTGCTCTGAAATTACTAGAAATTGAGAATTCCGAAAGAGTAATAATATGTAATAGTTAGACATGAACACAGCATAGTTACTTTCTGCTAACTTTTAGTATATTCTTCAATAGTTTTTCAGGTCCTCCAAGTAAAACAGGTAGCATTCCCACAAAAAAGAATCCATCTGGACCTGGTATTCGTTTTGCTAATGATATCTTTCTTCGGCTTACTATTTTATAATACACAACTACTAAAAATAATATTATCGCTATAAGTATAACGATAATGTTATTAAGGCTTGCATCATTTATTATGTCCGACACCTGAAAATATTGTGTCCATTAATTAATATTTTTTTATATCATAGTATTCTTTTTGTTAAATGTAATTTAGTGCTATACTAAACAATTTTATGTTGGAGCTAAAATATTAGTACAGACTTTAGAATTTTAGATAAAAGACAATTTAGAGGGATCTGAATAGAAGATAGTATAGTGTTATCATTTGACCATTGAAAAGGGTTTTTTTTTTAATTTAAATGGGTTTATTATTACTTGAACCCCTAGCCATAACAATAATTGAAATGTTGAGTTAATGATTTTTTTACCTGATGAGACGAAACCATTTCATTAAATTTCATTTTCTATAAGACGATGATTATCTGAGCAGTTATACACAACGAGTTATTGATTTTTTAATTTTTCTTAACATTTATACTCTCATGCTTACGAACATTCAAAACGAATAAATAAAATTTGATTTTAAATAAACGTTATTACAATTTACGTTCACATACATAATCGATGTGAAACTTGCATTTGAATAAAAATATGAATTCTATTGATGTGTTATATTATATAATAAGTATAATCTACTATTGCATATTCAATAAGGTCATTATATAAAATTTCAATATCACTATTATAGTATTATATTTACGCATTAATAAAATGAATATCGTAACTAAAATGTTTCACATAGCTTAATGTATGTGAACTTGAATATAAATAACACATATTTAACATTTAATATTATTTGTTTGTTCTGAACACTCGCAAGAGTGTGTATGGCATAAGAGTGTAAGTGTTAAGAATATACAAAAAAATTGAATTAGTCATTATGTATATCTGCTAAGAAAATTTAAGATACCACGGGTTTGTTATTCGGTACTCAAAATCCTACAAAAACAAATTTGTTTTACAAAAGGCTGTCATACTAGCTCAAAAATATCTTCGGCATAGAATATTTTAGTTACAAAGTATGCCAGGAATAGTGATAATTTGATTACACTACAGGTCGTATTAATAGGGACCGAGGAAGGCTATCATACCAATTTAAAATGTATTTGATATTAGGAAAATTTGAAGGAAATATTATAATTATTGGCGAGAAACTGAAATCCTATAATTTAAAATTTAAGTATTAATAGTTTACATTATATTTTAAAATGTGTTATACATATTGACGCTATATTATTTTTGTTATAATTATAATGATAAATGAATATAAAATAACTTTTAAAAATTTTACCTGATTTTTTTCCATTCATGAAACTTCTTGTTTAAAAAAAATCCATTGCCCATAATTGATTCGCTAAACACATTATACTCTTTAAATTTGTTAAACAGACTAGGATTGGTAAGAGCTGCTTCTACAACCTCAGGTGTTTTAGAAATTACGTACAATCGATTAAAAAACCCATGCTTTGAATAAAGTGTTCTCGTAACTGTATTACAAAGACAACGAACAAATTATTGTTGCTCTTAAATAGGTAAAAAATTAGAATATAAAAAAAAAAATAATAATATGTAGTAGATATACGTGAATATATGTAATTACGTTCTGAAAATATTAATCATATTCAATTATAGTTTTTCAGGTCCTCCGATTAATACGGGCAACATTCCCACTAAAAAGAATCCATCTGGGCCGGGTATTCGATTTGCCAATGACGTCTTTCTCCGGTTTTCTATTTTATAATATATTACTACCAAAAACAATATTACCGCTATAAGTATAACGATAATGTAATTTAGGCTTTTATCATTTATTGTGCCAAACACCTGAAAATATTGTGTCTATAAATTCTTATTTTTGTTAAATATAATCTAGTTCTATAAAGATTATATACTCATAACATTGTTGAAAAAAATAGGTCATCTTTATGAAAGTATCAAATGTATACATTTGTACATGAATAATTAATTATATAGTTATAAAATATAATTATACAAATATATAGTTTAAAATATTGACTCTATTCCAAGAATAGACGAAGTTGAAGATGGATTTCGAAAGCCAGGCAAAGTGACTAATTCATCAACTACATTATTAATATTACTTATTGTTCATTAAAATATTTGGAAGTTATGACCTATTACGGTCATAATAAATTTTGGCAAAAAAAAAGGCTTAGTGTATATAACAAAGTTTTAAGATTTTATCTACATCAATTAGCCTAATCTTATTCCCCTAGCCTCTCCAAATTATGCTTATGTATTAAACTATTAAAAAAAATATTTTTTTGATTATTAAATCATTTTTACATATTATGTATACATTATAAATTTCCCATTCCCCAATCGACCACCAATTTTTTATTCATTAATCCCAAGTAGAAAAGTTCATAAAATACGTACCTTTACCATTCTTTAGAACAAAAATAAAATTATCCGATTATCAGCCCATTTATTGTCAATAAAATTATTTATTAACTGATTGAATTGATTACAGTTATAATGAATTTCCGAAGACACGAGACCTCCTTGTATACAATATTATTTAGTATTAAAAAATTGGTAAGTATGTTTTTACCAAAAAAACAGGCCTAAAACACTTATTGGATTTTGATGTGAAGATGATTTAATGATGATAAAAATTATTTTTAGTAATTACTAATGGTAAGGTTAAGTTAGGTTAATGACAATTAATATTGCCTAGTAGAACTTTAACTAGTTTGTAAGGCGAAAATATGTAATTAAATGTAGAAAGGGTGTGTGGAGGTATACCAAATAAATATTTCTTATACATTTCAACTCGATCCGACTCTTTTTCTCGAAACTATAGCCAGTAAAAGTTCTAACTTAAAAAGTCGTACGGTTTTATTTTTGTTTTTTTCAACTTTCGTCTGTGAAGAGTTAAACTTTTTCAACTTTTACCCCCCCCCCCCCAAAGTACCAACTAGATGAAATTTGCGATTTATAGAGTTGCTATTCAAAGGAATTGGTCCAGTATTAAAAAAGTTACAGTGTATACAGATAAAAAAAAACACACATCAGAGTAAAACCAATACCTTCTCGCTTTGCATCGAAGCTAAAAGCGTAACGAAAAATACGTAACTTATAAATTTGATGATCTTAAGAATAGTGTAGCTTCATAATCATGTTAAATAGCCGAAATTAAACTGAAGAATCCTCTTTTCACTGAGAAGGTTGCTGTCTTTTTAGATAAAATTAATAATTGTGTTTGGTTTTTTTTTTTACTTTAATTTATGATACAAACTCATAGTGTGCAGTGTAAAGTGATGAGAGCCAAAAGGGTAGGTGGCTTAAAACAAAAAAATTACACATGATAGAGTAGGGCTAACTCTAGATCTATATTCAGTCTAATTTTTCAAACCGTAAGTTCATTTTTGGGATGGGAAAGGGTTTTTTTGTTTTCCGACTTTTTTTTTAATGGCTCAATATCACCTATGAGTATATTAAAGTAGAAACATTCAAAAGTTAGCGCAATGAAATCGAATTCAATTAATATGCATTATTTGTTGTAGTTATAACGGGCTCTACCGAAGGAATTGGTAAGCAATACGCAGAACAAGTATGCGAACACTTTAACTTATTAAAAACAATAAAAACTAAAAAATTGTTTTTTTTAAAGAAACTCATAAGATTGGAAGTTTTTAGTATTCAAAGAATCAAATATTTAATGAATATAAAATAATATAATTACATTTTCACTCATGCATTATAGTTGACCAGTCAGGGTATGGGTGCGGTACATATCAGCAAAACTAGATCCAAATTAGAGAGCACGGCCAGTGATATAAGTAAATATAGTTACAACCAAGACGGATAAAATGGATGATGGTATACAGTAACTGTTATCTGGTTTTAAAGAAAAATCCGAAATACCCGTCTTAAAATTCACAAAGCTAATTTATAATTACTAATTCAATGACACAACATAACTTACATTGTTTAAATTAGTTGGCCTATAATCCTCTATTGTAATTTCCATACAAAGTAAAACACATATAAGCTCGCATAATTATCTGTACTAATCACTATTTTAACATAATAACGTTAAAAAGGCATCTAATAACCTTGCAATTATTCTTCACTAGGTATAATTATATTAGTAAATTTTAAGCTATGTGCAGCAGAATACATTAAAATAAAATTTATATTTCAATAGATTTAAACCAACTAGGTGTTAGTAATATTGAGTCAATCAAGCAACGAACAACATGGAATTTGTAACAAACTTCTTCTATTATGTATTATTTTTTATAATCACAAGATTTATAGTGATATTTATATATCAAGAAATTATTGCGCCGATCTTGCATTTAAATATTGATTTTACGAAAACAGGGCAATGGGCAGGTAATGTCATATTTTAATAGGATTTAATTATAATATATAAACAAATAAATAATTTACTTTCTTTTATCCGTCGGTTGTCAAGGTAGTACTTCGTTATAAGTTACAAATAGGAATAGAGTTTTTTTATAAGTTGTTGCCCTTTTTGTTATTATATTATATTTAATACTGGACAGGTTTCATACTATTTTAATGTGTGCTAAATTTAAAAATATGTTTTACATATTATTTAAATTGTCTACATTTGTATTTTAGTCTTCGTTTAACTTTTTCCATTTGGAGAGAATATCATGCTTCATGAACTTTAATCAAACTATAGATAATTAAGTCAGCCAAATAGAACTAAGTTAGTTGGTCTTTAGTATATTAAAGTGTAAACAATAAAAAGTTATCACAGTGAAATCAAAATTAAGTAATATGCATTATTTGTTATAGTTATAACGGGCTCTACCGATGGAATTGGAAAACAATACGCAGAACAGGTATGCGAACAGCTAAATTTGTTAAAAATCAATTATAATAATAATTTACTATTTTGAAAGCAACTCATAAGATACACGTACTGACATTTTTTTAGTATTTTAAGAAACAAGTATTAAATAAATATAAAAAAATGTATAATATTTTCACTCATACTTTGTAGTTGGCCAGTAAGGGTATGGATGTCGTACTTATTAGCAGAACTAGATCCAAATTAGAGAGCACGGCCAGTGATATAAGTAAGTATAGTTACAACCAAGACGGATGGGAATATTTAATTAAATGTATAGTATTAAGGTAACATAACACAAATGTGTCAAAATACCTTGTGTAAGCTTGATAACATGTCTAAGTTGTAGTTTGTAATATTTGGCTGTTTATTAAGTTATAATTATTTACTATTGTCAAAAGCAAGATTATTTATTGAACCACTTATAGAGATTCAACAGTCCAGTATGACAATCAAGAACTATTTATTATCTATAGTTCTACGGTACACGATTTAATGTGATCTAGTTAATTTTGTGTGACAGGAGGATGTCTATAAGATTAAAAGGTAAATTTCATAGGGCGGTCCATCAATGTTATCTTGGCCGGAATGTTGGGCAGTAGACAGAAAACTGAACAAAGAATGAGTACAGTGGAGATGAAAGTGTTAAGATGGATGAGTGGAGTGCCTAGAAAGGATAAAATCAGAAATGAATACATAAGAGGGAGTCTAAGAGTTGCACAAATTGTGGGTAAAATGAGAGAGAATAGATTGAGATGGTTGGTTATGTTATGGGAAGAGATGTAGCAGAGGCAGCGAAAGGTGTTATGTAGATGAAAATGTAGAGGGAAAAAAAGAAAGACCGAAGAAAAGATGGATGGACGGAATTGAGTAATATTTGAATAGATGGGGTGATTGATCAAGAGGTAAAATATCGAGATCTATGGAGGAGTAAAACTAGGGTGGCCAACCAAATGTAGTTGAGATTGTAAGGCGAAGATTTAATTGCTCTATTTAATTTTATGATAGACAACCGAATTTATTTGTTTTTTCGCCGTTACTAATATTTGATTAATAAAATGCTTGAATTTCAGGAAATAAGTACAGCGTGAACACAAAAATCATCGAAGCCGATTTCATAGACAATAATTCTGACTTATATGATCGTATTGAAAAAGAACTACGCGACTTGGATGTTGGCGTGTTGGTTAATAACGTTGGAATGATGAATGAATTTCCCATTTTTTTCTTAGAAATTGACAAAAAAAATCCATTGTACGACAATATCATTAAGTGCAATATCGTATCGGTGGTAAACATGTGTAGGACAGTCTTGCCTGGCATGGTCAAGCGCCATCGGGGTGTCATCATAAACGTGTCATCAGCATCATCAGTTATATCGTCTCCGTTACTCACGGTTTACGGAGCTTCTAAAGTAAGACTAAATTACTTATTAAAATATTTCTAGGCAATATAAACAATAACCCGTACTTGAAATGTTATTTTTAAAATAAACTTTATATGTTTACACCAAAGGCATTCGTTTATAAGTTCAGCAAGGACTTGGCTTCGGAGTACAACAAAGATGGTATAACTGTCCAGTGTGTTACACCATGTTTCGTTAAAACCAAATTCGTCAAATTCATGAAAATTCCTTTCTTGGTTACTAATCCTGAAACTTATGTCAATTATGCGCTACAGACTACCGGAATTAAAAGTATCACTACAGGATATCCTCCACACTGGTTTTTTGTACGTATAATATAAATTATAATGTAATGAATAAAAACAATAAGTAATGTAGCTCGAATATTTAAACATTTCTTTGGCCAGATCATCTTATTTGGACTTTAATCGAATGGGTGCAAAAAATGTAAACCATTAATTATAAAGTGAAAATTAAAGACCGGTATGGAAGTTCATGAATATCTATGTTTTACTGATTGGCATGGAAAATTGTTGAGCTACTACTTACATTTCAAAAGAATTTAAATTAAAAAAATGATCATACATATTTTTGTTTTTTTTAATGATGTGTAGTTAAAATCTAAATATAACTACAATAAAAATAATGGAAATATGAAACAATATTTTTTTGAAAAAAAGAAACATAGTTTCAATATGTATTATTAGTTGAAAAAGATGAAAAAAAGTTGTTGTTTTTATGCAAGTAGTTTTATTTGTAGTGAAAAAAAAAGATTTATTTTATTTTTTATAATTTTTAAATACGTATTATTCAATTAAATCAAACAATTTTTTTTTTGTATTTATAATGTACACGATAAATGCTTTCATGTACATCTTATCGTGTAATAGGGACTTCTTTAGCTTTTTGCACATACATGCAATATATGCGTACATAGGTTGATTTTAAAAACATAAACATCTGGGCGCTCAAAATAGTGATTGAAACCTAAAATAATTAGAATCCATTTTTATTTTATTTAAAAATTATATCACATTAAAACATATTTTAATATTAATTTATAATTAAAATTGTTTTAGGTGAAAATGAGTCAGTTGGTTGAAAGTATATGTCCTCCACTACTAACTAAAATATTTATGTGTGTTTTACTCAGAGAACGTAAGAAGTATTTAAAAGAGACATAATTGACTTCAGAGAATTTAATCAAAAATACCTAACCAGTGCTAAACAATTTTTTCTAATAATAAAATAATAATATGGCCAATGTCATTGTTGTGTATTTAAATTCAAATTTTCTGATTGGACAGTTTTTTGTTTTTCAACAATTTTAGTCTAATACTATGTAGGGTTAAAAATTATGTTGGGTAAGGTTAATTTATTTAGTTTTGGTGTAACATAAATGTAAAAGACAAATGGCGTTTGTAGCATGTAAGAATACAGTTTGTTAGTTGTAACTATCCATAAGTTGTTAAATATTGTTACAAGTTTGCTATTGTTTTTGGAAGGAGTTTTAATACAGAAGCAATTAACTAAACCTCCGAGAATAATAACAATGTTTTTCTTGTTTAACCTAAGGTATTTAATTGTTAATTTAATTTGAAAACTTTTAGATATCGTGTTTAAACTGATGTGGTGAAAATTATAAATATTTTAAATTCGTTATAAATTAAGTGTTTCTAACCAAGTATATAATTTATATGATATGTTAAAAAAAGGCATTTGTTTATTTATTTAATGGTACACGACGGGCAAAGTCTCAAAATGCAATTGATGGTTAATTTGGAAAATTAGAAATCGATTAAATACATTCGCTGACAGTTATATCATCATAAAAATGCATGATATTTTACAATAAATTTGTAATAACATTTCATACTTGAATTAATAATTTCTGATCAAAAAATGTTTTTAAAATTATTTTTACTAACATTTTTGTCTCATACAATGTAGTTTATATTATCTAAGCTGGTAAAAAAAATACAGTGCAGGGTTAATTTATTTAGTTGGGCCATAGTTTAAATTTGAGAAACAATGTTACTTCTTTGTATCATAAAAAATGTTATAATTAACATATGATAGTTTTTAACGTTCTTAAGTATTATTATGTTTTTTTTATGTTCTGTGAAGAAACTTTAAATGTAGTAACGAAACATTGTAACCTTTCAATATAAACCACTATATTTTATCTGTTCTACATTATGTAATTAAGTGTTAAATAGGTGTGAATATTTTCGTTACAAATTCTCTCTGTGAGAATGACATGTTTGTCAAATGAAATCTGTCGTCTCAACATTGGTCAGATCTTATCGTTTCAGTCCGTCGGACAAGTGTCCAAATCCAGAAAATCTTCGTTTAACGTATGCTGGGACACAAGCGTTTGTCGACGGGTGTTACGTTAAAATAGAAGAGAGAATGTGATCAATTATTGAATTAGGATTTTAAACCAAAATTATTTACATATTTGGTTAAGGTTGTTCGCGTAATTATGTTGATTTAGTTAACCGAGGTAATACTTATATCTAATAACACATATCGTTCCCGTTCACGCAAAACACATGAATTCCAAAAACGGTTGTTTTGAGAATGAGCTTTTTAAAATTGTACAAACTTTGAGATATTACATAACGGACTTAATTATAATTTAAAATCACTCTTTAAAACGATTTTTAACATAATTGGATTTGAGGGGCTATAGCATATGGTATACAATTGCATTGTACATTTTATTTCATAAATATCTCAAAAAACCCATACTTGGACTTGAAGTGTTTTGCGCTATTTGTCATTAGGCTTAGTTATTATTTTGGCTTACCAATTTGTTGGTGTTGTCAATTCTTTCCAAATATATCTTCTATAAACTATTTAAGCTGTCTATACAGGGTGTTCCACAATGATTCGACAAATGAGATAACTTTTGTTTTAGTGAATATTTTTAAGGTTTTTTTTTTGTTTAATTAAATTATACTCATTCGCTCTATAAGTACCACGTTTCTTGTTGCACTTACTTGTTTTAATTTTATATATATATATTTTTTTCAAAATAGCCTATTTATTTAGAAGAGTTTTTAAAAAAGAATTGGTGAAAAAATTTGTATTTTTATTCTTACATTAAAAAGTTATACTCACTTGAAATTGATGAAAATTTGAAAATTTCTCTCCGCGTTTATTGTGTCGGCCATTTAAACATGTTATTAAATTACAATTATTCATCTTTATATTTTACCAACGTTTTTTTTACTGATTACACATATACCTACAATCATGGTTATAGATAAACAGGTTATGTATTTTTTTGTCCTAAAACGACGGTGTAGTCATAATACTGCTGTTACGCATAGTTTCTTTATTATATTGGTTAAGAAAATACATAAACGTCCAGATTCGAACAGTTTACAGATTTCGGAGGCTTTAACACTGAATACAACGCAAGTATACGGTATATATGGAAAAACGTTGGCCCAGTTGGATAATCATTTGGCGATAATATTTGTAAATATTTATAATATAATTTTTCATCAACCATCCGTCCGAAGATAAGGGGAATGAAGCTGGCAATTGAGAGACCACATAAGAAATATGAAAGTATGATATTTGTAAGATATAATCTAAATATCGTCTCAACAAGTCATACAGAAATCAACGACCTAGAAATTCTCACAGTAAAAGTTACAAATGGTACGGTCACATCAATATATAAACCGCCTAATATCCCATTTAAACTTACAAAGCCAATCAATTTCTAAAATCAAAGAACATAAATTGTAAATGGCGATTTCAACAGTCACAACAGCACCTGGGGCTACAACGAAATGAATGTAGATGGGGAAAAAGTAGAGAAATGGGCAAAGGAAAACGATCGAACTTTAGTACACGATACAAAGCTCCCATCGTCGTTCAACAGCGGTAGATGGATAAGATGGTATAACCCGGACATAATTATTGCGAGTAGCAATATCAAACAACGATGCAAAAAGAAAGTCGTAACACCAATACCAAATTCTCAGCACAGACCAAAAACATGTCAAATAAATGCTATTATACGCCCAGAAAACGTACCGATGATAAGACGCTATAATTTCAAAAAAGTCGACTGGGAAAGTTTTAAGACACAGCTGGATACCGAAATCAACAAAATCATCCCAACGCCTGAAAATTACGGCCAATTCACAAACCTAGTAAAACTATTTCAAAACAAAATATGTATAAGGTAATACGTTTTTCAAGAATAAGTATTTGATATCAAGACACTTATTCATAAGTCGCATACACTAGTATTTGTGTAAGAATAATAGTTCTATTGATAAATTCTATACGGTTAAATAGTATTTATACCATTAGAAATAGATTAACATGTCTCTTAGCTATTAGTATTCCTAAGGTATAGCAATGGATTGTGAGATATTTTAACGTTTTTTTTAAATTTTATATTTATTATAATTATTATCTCAAAAATATACATAATTTTATAATGTATAATTGAATAAATGTATATAGACATTGCTGAAAATTATGTAGCTGTAAATTTTACATACCAAAACATATTTGAGCTTTTGTGGCATTTACATATAGGTTTTATGAAAACAATAAAAGATCAGGTAATGTTCAATTTTAACAGTATTTAAATATACATTAATAAATAAGTCATTTTCTGCTTCGAAACAGTTGGTTGTATTGATATTTAGGTAAACCAACAACCTCAAATCTCGTTTCTTTTATTATATTATATTTTATGCTGTACTGACATCTTTAAAAAATATCCATAGAAAGATATACTTTTTATTGATTTATCCACTTTCAAAGTTATTTCACCTCTAAGGTTTAAATAGTATTAACCTTAACTTCATTTTACTTAACTAGTACTAAACTAATTTCATACTATAACTTTAAAAGCAAAGTTATTTTTTATGCTTTTATGGGAAAAAAATATATATCTTTAAAATCAAAATAGATGAAAATATAAAATTGTTTGTCCACAATAGAACTATACTTATAAATACGCCAAATTGGCACTTGAACGTCAACAAAATGTTGAAAAAATTATATTTTGAGAATACACTTTTTTTCTTGAAAGTTAACGAAAATAAATAATACAACATATTTAAAAATGAGCTTGGACAGTTTTAAAGAGCAGACAGAGGTACACCGATATGTTTGTTTTATTCCACGAAAACTACACAATCACAACAAATTTTAACGTTAGGGTTATGCATAGCAGAATTATCATTTCAACAAAAGAATCACGTTTTTTTCATCTACTAATGTACTTATACAAATATAGATAGTCATCTAACACGTAACATCACATGCCTTACAATTTATAATAATAATTATTATTAGTCATACAAAAGTACCTTGATATTTTGAATATTTCAGAGAGTATTACTTTCTATTCACTTATACAACTCTACTTATACTAAATAAAGATATTGATATAAAGAATTTATTAAATGAACGGATAAATTATGTCTAAAAACGAAGGAAAAGATTTATATAGACAGCTTAAACAATTTGTAGAAAATATATTGAGACGCGATAACACCAACAATTTGTAATTAGTTATTAGTTATAGATATTATTTTAGTTAACCAACACCGATGTATCTAAAATCCAAAAAATATGATAACCAATTAGATAACATTATTATCCAGATGAAATCCTTATTTGAATAATAGGTATTCATATTGGTTCAAAACCATGCTACAATAATTGATTATGTTCTCGCTTCTATTTTAAAAATTATATCACAATTATTAAACTAAATACGAATTATATTTTACTTTATTTTGTATATCCTGATGGTGAGCCAACATAAATATTGCACATGCATTTGTAAAAGCTGTTGTGTCTTGAGCCGCTAAAACCAAATTTAAAAAAATAGTCATAATGCTTTAATATGTACACATTGTTTATTTGTTAGGGAATTGAACGTGGTCAATTGTGTTTTGAAATTTAATTTTGCGTTGAATTTATGGCATTGGATCAAATTAATAATCGGGTTTTCTATTCACGATTAACAACATAAATAAACAATTGAGTTCAATCACCGACCTAGATTTTTCACTTTTTTCAAACGTTTAAACACTGTTATAAGTATATAAAAGTACGAACTAAATCTTAAAAATTTTTCAAGACCAACTATAATACTATAACACTAAAAACAAACGTACGTAATCTGGAAAACTTCAAATACTTGATCATATTATTTTTTAGAAATTAAAAGGAATTGTTATTGTATTTAAAATTTAATTTTATAATAACTCACTCCAAACATTTGCAAGTAATACAGCAGAAAAAAAAAGTAAATGGAAAAATTAAACATATGTAATTTTTTTTTAATAAAATGTATGTTTTTTTAAAGTGATTTACTAAAACGTGATACCTAAGAGAATAGAGATAATAGATATTTTGTAATCACAAAGATCAATTTATAAGTGAACACAAATTCAATAAATAAACAGGACATCATATTTCCTATGAATTGTTTAAAACCAGTTATTATGATAACACTAAAATATTAGCCAGAAACTTGATACGTTTACTAGCCATCTTAGATACTAGTATGTTAATATACTATTTCATTATCTATAATTCCATCACTAATCTAAATTTATTTGGTAATTTAACGAGACATGAACATGCTCTTTCGTGGTTGCAGACTCGGCTGAAAAACTTTTTTCGTTATTAATTTTTGGTAACACTTTTTTCGGTTATGTGCCAGAGCTAAGACATGAAATAGTTAATATAGTAATACAATGTAATAGAAATTCGTTAATATATATGTAATTACTTTCTGGTAATGTTTAAAATATTCATCAATAGTTTTTCAGGTCCTCCAAGTAAAACTGGTAACATTCCCAAGAAAAAGAATCCATCTAGACCGGGTATTCGATTTGCCAATGACGTCTTTTTTCGGTTTACTATTTTATAGTATAGAACTACCAAAAACAATATTACCGCTATAAGTATAACGATAATGTTATTTAGGCTTGTACCATTTATAATGCGTGACTCCTGAAAATATTAAGTCCATAAATTATTGTTTTTGTTAAATATAATCTAGTTCTATAAAGATTATATACTCATAACATTGCAGAAAAAAATAGGTCATCTTTATGAAAGTATCAAATGTATACATTTGTGTATGAATAATCAATAATGACTCATTCCAAGAATAGACGAAGTTGAAGATGGATTTTGAAAGCCAGGCAAAGTGACTAATTCATCATCAACTACATTATTAATATTACTTATTGTTCATTAAAATATTTGGAAGTTATAACCTATTACGGCCATAATACATTTTGGCAAAAAAAAAAGGCTTAGTATATATGACAAAGTTTTAAGATTTTATGTACATTAATTAGCCTAATCTTATTCTCTAGCCTCTCCAAATTATGACTATGAATTATACTACAAAAAAGTATTTTTTTGATTATTAAATAATTTTTACATATTATGTATACATTATAAATTTCCCATTTCCCAATCGACCACTTCAAATTTTTAATTCATTAATCCCAAGTAGAAAAGTTCATAAAATACGTACCTTTACCATTCTTTTGAAGAAATATAAAATTATCCGATTAACAGCCCATTTATTGTCAATTAAATTATTTATTAATTGATTTAATTGATTAGAGTTATAATGAATTTCTGAAGACACGAGACCTCCTTGTATACAATATTATTTAGTATTAAGCAATTGGTAAGTATGTTTTTACCAAAAAAACAGGCCTGAATCCAAATGACTAAAACACTTATTGGATTTTGATATAATTGTCTTATGGTTATCAAAATATGTTGTTTAAAAAAACGTGATATTTATGTTATATACAAAAGTGAAAATGATTTAATGATGATAAAAATTATTTTTAGTAATTACTAATGGTAGGCTTAAGTAAAGTTAATGACAATTAATATTGCCTAGTAGAACTTTAACTAGTTTGTAAGGCGAAAATATGTAATTAAATGTAGAAAGGGTGTGTGGAACCAAATGATAATTAATTTATCTTACACTATCCTAAGTAAGCAACTTAAGAAACACCATGGAGCATACACAAAAATAAAAACATTAATCTGAAAACAATACCTTTGCAACTAAGTATTGAAGCTAAAATGATTAACTATTACGTTATTAGTAAATTACTAAGAACATTAAAATTAGTTTTACCTGCCAAAACGAAACCATTTCGTTTAATTGCATTTTCTATGGGATGAATACTTGAAATACTAATACTACAACCAACTTTTAGAAACTATACAGAACGACTAACTAGGTTTTTCATTATCCTAAAATTTATAATCTCATGCGCACTCTTACTAGTATTTAGAACAAATAAATAGTACTTTACAAAAGAACATCTTGTAACTAATAATTACGTTCATAAGCTATGGGAAACTCATATTTTAATTAAAATATAATTTTTAATATATATACTTTAAGCTACTATTTAATATTTTTATAGCGTTGAATTAATAATATTTTACCTAAAAAAACAAAACCATTTCATTTAATTAAATTTAAGTAGAAAGTACGATTTTAAAGTTTAGGGGTTATTTTGATTTCAGAAAACCATTTTCCAGAATGGCCATTTTTAATGAAAAATAACAGAAATTTTTCATGTTTTACGAATGTTAATATAAACTCTTAAATTTTAGATATAAAATAAAAGACAATTTGGCGAGATCTGACGAAGATAGATTAAGTATAGTGTTATCATTTAACCAATATAAATGATTTTAAAAATGTATGTGGATTTTTTTTACTTAAATCCCTTGCCATAGTAACTGAAGTGCTGAGTTAATAATATTTTACCTGCTGAAACGAAACCATTTCATTTAATTGAATTTTCCATAAGATGGAAACTAGAAGTTCAAAAGTTGATCAATCAATTTTTAGCATTTATACACAATGACTATTTTGATTTCTGATTATTTTTAACATTTATAATCTCATGTCATACGCACTCCGGCGGGTATTAAGAACAATTAAATTATATTAAATTTCCAAAAGGTAATACATTTACGTATATATAATTTGTTGAATACTTAACAAGGTCATTACACGTTTTTCGAAAAAAAAAATACTTTTTAATTATTCAATATTTTGCATTATATAAAATGAAGCCCGCATAATTAGGTCGTAATAATAAGGGGGTTACTGCATATATAGATACAAATCAATGTAAAGACAATAATGTGGTTAAAATTGCATTATTCGGCTTTGTGTAAACCACCCTACACTTTATTTATTATTTATTTTATTAATTTTGGTATAATAATAACCTACTATTTAATATTTTTATAGCGTTGAATTAATAATATTTTACCTGTTGAAACGAAACCATTTAATTTAATTTAATTTTCCATAAGATGGAAACTTGAATAATAAACATTTAGCAATTATACACAATGACTATTTTGGACTAATAGATGTGCATTCTTCCGTTAGACGTTATCGCTGTTTGGTAAGTATATAAAGGATAGAAGTGGAGATTTTAATTTTTAAATATTCAGACTCCAATCACAGCGTACTTGGTTGACGGAAGAATGGTGTGTTATGAAATGATTTATTGCTTAATAACCGTGTGATATAAAGTTCGAATGTTTGGAATTGTCTGTAAAACCTATTTTAAAAGAAAAAAAATATGTAATTATTTTATGGTGGTGTTACTCCTCAGATTATTAAACTATCTCTGACGTCACAAGTTCAATTATCATTACTACCTCTGTTTTTGCCACGATTTTATCTTCTACTCCATTGCTGTTTTAGTTGCTCCTTTTAACCACTAACATCTACGCTATGTTTTCGGTTGCATCTGCAAACTGCGAGGTGTTATGAGTTACACTGCGCCAAACATTTCAAAACTGAAAGGAGACACACCTTTAAAGTCTATTACATTAGGCCGTTAATCCAAATCCTTATCGGTACCCTTTTAGGTGAAATTTTCCTATAAAGACATAATGCATGCCATTGCCTTATTATACAGTCAAAACAAAATGAAATACTTAATAACAAAAATTCGTTTTGCTACTACTCTGACAATAAATTTGATGATCTCAAGAATAGTTTAGCTTCATAATCATTTCAAATAGCCGAAATTAAACCGGAGAATCCTCTTTTCACTGAGAAGGTTGCTGTCTTTTTAGATAAAATTTAATATTTTGATTGTTTTTTCTTTAAAAAATTTGTTTTGTTTTCTTAAAAGATAAATGGCTCACCTTCAGTTATACTTATGTACTAAAGGAAATAGAAATATTTTAATTTATGTTACAACTCATAGTGTTTAGTGTAAAGTGATGAGAGTCAAAAGGGTAGGTGGCTTAAAACAAAAAAAACACACATGATAGAGAAGGGCTAACTCTATATCTACATCCAGACTAAATTTTCAAACCGTAAGTTCTAGTGATTCAGAGAATACAGAAAAAGTTTCCATCATTGGGAGGGGAAAAGGTTTTTTTTTGTTTTTAGACTTTTTTTAAATGGCTCAATAACACCTCTGTAGTATATTAAAGTAGAAACGTTAAAAAGTTAGCGCAGTGAAAAATCCGAATTACCGGTTTTAAAATTCACAAAGCTAATTTTTAATTACTAATTCAGTGACACAACATGACTACATTTTTTTAATTAGTTGGCTTATAATCCACTATTGTAAATTCTACACAAAGTAAAAAACATATAAATTCGCATAATTATCTGCACTAACAATTATTTTAATATAATAACGTTAGAAAGGTATCTTATACAACCTTTATAACCTTGCAATTATTCTTCACTAGGTATAATTATATTAGTAAATTTTAAGCTATGTGCAGCAGTATACATTAAAATAAAATTTATATTTCAATCGATTTAAACCAACTAGGTGTTAGTAATATTGAGTCAATCAAGCAACGAACAACATGGAATTTGTAACAAACTTCTTCTATTGTATATTATTTTTTATAATAACAAGATTTATAGTGATATTCATATACCAAGAAATTATTGCGCCGATCTTGCATTTAAATATTGATTTCACGAAAACAGGGCAATGGGCAGGTAATGTCATATTTTAAAAGTACTTAATTATAATAAATAATAAATAAGGAATTTACATTCTTTTATCCGTCGGTTGTCAAGGTAGTACTTCGTTATAAGTTAAAAATAGGAATAGAGTTTTTTTCATAAGTTGTTGCCCTTTTTGTTATTATATTATATTTAATACTGGACAGGTTTCATACTATTTTAATGTGTGCTAAATTTAAAAATATGTTTTACATATTATTTAAATTGTCTACATTTGTATTTTAGTCTTCGTTTAACTTTTTCCATTTGGAGAGAATATCATGCTTCATGAACTTTAATCAAACTACAGATAATTAAGTCAGCCAAATAGAACTAAGTTAGTTGATATTTAGTATATTAAAGTAGAAACAATAAAAAGTTATCACAGTGAAATCAAAATCAAGTAATATGCATTATTTGTTATAGTTATAACGGGCTCTACCGATGGAATTGGAAAACAATACGCAGAACAGGTATGCGAACAGCTAAATTTGTTAAAAATCAATTATAATAATAATTTACTATTTTGAAAGCAACTCATAAGATACACGTACTGACATTTTTTTAGTATTTTAAGAAACAAGTATTAAATAAACATAAAAAAATTTATAATATTTTCACTCATACTTTGTAGTTGGCCAGTAAGGGTATGGATGTCGTACTTATTAGCAGAACTAGATCCAAATTAGAGAGCACGGCCAGTGATATAAGTAAGTATAATTACAACCAAGACGGATGGGAATATTTAATTAAATGTATAGTATTAAGACAACATAACACAAATGTGTCAAAATACCTTGTACAAGCTTGATAACATGTCTAAGTTGTAGTTTGTATTATTTGGCGGTTTATTAAGTTATAATTATTTACTATTGTCAAAAGAAAGATTATTTATTGAACCACTTATGGAGATTCAATAGTCCAGTATGACAATCAAGAACTATTTATAATCTATAGTTATACGGTACACGATCTAATGTGATCTAGTTAATTTTGTGTGACAGGAGGATGTCTATAAGATTAAAAGGTAAATTTCATAGGGCGGTCCATCAATGTTATCTTGGTCGGAATGTTGGGCAGTAGACAAGAAAACTGAACAGAGAATGAGTACAGTGGAGATGAGAGTGTTAAGATGGATGAGTGGAGTGCCTAGAAAGGATAAAATCAGAAATGAATACATAAGAGGGAGTCTAAGAGTTGCAAAAATTGTGGGTAAAATGAGAGAGAATAGATTGAGATGGTTGGTTATGTTATGGGAAGAGATGTAGCAGAGGCAGCGAAAGGTGTTATGTAGATGAAAATGTAGAGGGAAAAAAAGAAAGACCGAAGAAAAGATGGATGGACGGAACTGAGTAATATTTGAACACATGGGGTGATTGATCATGAGGTAAAATATCGAGATCTATGGAGGAGTAAAACTAGGGTGGCCAACCAAATGTAGTTGAGATTGTAAGGCGAAGATTTAATTGCTCTATTTAATTTTATGATAGACAACCGAATTTATTTGTTTTTTCGCCGTTACTAATATTTGATTAATAAAATGCTTGAATTTCAGGAAATAAATACAGCGTGAACACAAAAATCATCGAAGCCGATTTCACAGACAATATTTCTGATATATATGATCGTATTGAAAAAGAACTACGCGACTTGGATGTTGGCGTGTTGGTTAATAACGTTGGAATGATGAATGAATTTCCCATTTTTTTCTTAGAAATTGACAAAAAAAATCCATTGTACGACAATATCATAAAATGCAATATCGTATCGGTGGTAAACATGTGTAAGACAGTCTTGCCTGGCATGGTCAAGCGCTGTCGGGGTGTCATCATAAACGTGTCATCAGCATCATCAGTTACATCGACTCCGTTACTCACGGTTTACGGAGCTTCGAAAGTAAGACTAAATTACTTATTAAAATATTTCTAGGCAATATAAACCATAACCCATACTTGAAATGTTATTTTTAAAATAAAATTTATATGTTTACACCAAAGGTATTCGTTTATAAGTTCAGCAAGGACTTGGCTTCGGAGTACAACAAAGATGGTATAACTGTCCAGTGTGTTACACCATGTTTGGTTAAAACCAAATTCGTCAAATTCATGAAAATTCCTTTCTTGGTTACTAGTCCTGAAACTTATGTCAATTATGCGCTACAGACTACCGGAATTAAAAGTATCACTACAGGATATCCTCCACACTGGTTTATGGTACGTATAATATAAATTATAATGTAATGAATAAAAACAATAAGTAATGTAGCTCGAATATTTAAACATTTCTTTGGCCAGATCATCTTATTTGGACTTTAATCGAATGGGTGCAAAAAATGTAAACCATTAATTATAAAGTGAAAATTAAAGACCGGTATGGAAGTTCATGAATATCTATGTTTTACTGATTGGCATGGAAAATTGTTGAGCTACTACTTAAATTTCAAAAGAATTTAAATTAAAAAAATGATCATACATATTTTTGTTTTTTTTAATGATGTGTAGTTAAAATCTAAATATAACTACAAATAAAATAATGGAAATATGAAACAATATTTTTTTGAAAAAAAGAAACATAGTTTCAATATGTATTATTAGTTGAAAAAGATGAAAAAAAGTTATTGTTTTTATGCAAGTAGTTTTATTTGTAGTGAAAAAAAAAGATTTATTTTATTTTTTATAATTTTTAAATACGTATTATTCAATTAAATCAAACGATTTTTTTTTTGTATTTATAATGTACATGATAAATGCTCTCATGTACATCTTATCGTGTAATAGGGACTTCTTTAGCTTTTTGCACATACATGCAATATATGCGTACATAGGTTGATTTTAAAAACATAAACTCCTGGGCGCTCAAAATATTGATTCAAACCTAAAATAATTAGAATCCATTTTTATTTTATTTAAAAATTATATCACATTATAACATATTTTAATATTAATTTATAATTAAAATTGTTTTAGGTGAAAATAAGTCAGTTGGTTGAAAGTATATGTCCTCCACTACTAACTAAAATATTTATGTGTATTTTACTCAGAGAACGTAAGAAGTATTTAAAAGAGACATAATTGACTTCAGAGAATTTAATCAAAAATACCTAACCAGTGCTAAACAATTTTTTCTAATAATAAAATAATAATATGGCCAATGTCATTGTTGTGTATTTAAATTCAAATTTTCTGATTGATTAGTTTTTTGTTTTTCAACAATTTTAGTCTAATACTATGTGGGGTTAAAAATTATGTTGGGTAAGGTTAATTTATTTAGTTTTGGTGTAACATAAATGTAAAAGACAAATGGTGTTTGTAGCATATAAGAATACAGTTTGTTAGTTGTAACTATCCATAAGTTGTTAAATATTGTTACAAGTTTGCTATGGTTTTTGGAAGGAGTTTTAATACAGAAGCAATTAACTAAACCTCCGAGAATAACAACAATGTTTTTCTTGTTTAACCTAAGGTATTTAATTGTTAATTTAATTTGAAAACTTTTAGATGTCGTGTTCAAACTGATGTGGTGAAAATTATAAATATTTTAAATTCGTTTTAAATTAAGCGTTTTCTAACCAAATATATAATTTATATGATATGTTAAAAAAATGCATTTGTTTATTCATTTAATGGTACACGACGGGCAAAGTCTCAAAACGCAATTGATGGTTAATTTGGAAAATTAAAAATCGATTAAATACATTCACTGACAGTTATATCATCATAAAAATGCATGATATTTTACAATAAATTTGTAATAACATTTCATACTTGAATTAATAATATCTGATCAAAAAATGTTTTTAAAATTATTTTTACTAACATTTTTGTCTCATACAATGTAGTTTATATTATCTAAGCTGGTAAAAAAAAATGCAGTGCAGGGTTAATTTATTTAGTTGGGCCATAGTTTAAATTTGAGAAACAATGTTACTTCTTTGTATCATAAAAAATGTTATAATTAACATATGATAGTTTTTAACGTTCTTAAGTATTATTATATTTTTTTTATGTTCTGTGAAAAACTTTAAATGTAGTAACAAAAAATTGTAACCCTTTCAATATCAACCACTATATTTTATCTGTTCTGCATTATGTAATTAAGTGTTAAATAGGTGTGAATAGTTTCGTTACAAATTCTCTCTGTGCGATGAAAATTTAAATAAGAGTTGAAGTGGAGAAGGGGTTTTAATTTAAAAATATTAAGATTCCCGTGAGACCCCTCCAATCCTGTTATGGCTTAACACCACTATAAATTGCTGCCTTTAATTTTCTTGTTAATATTTTATTTCATGCATATCTCATATCACATTACCTCTGACGTTACAAGTTCTATTCTCATCACTACCTTTGTTTTTTCCACGACTTCTTCTACTCCGTTGCTGTTTTGGTTGCACCTTTAAAACTTTAAGGAACAACTACTAATCTTGCTATGTTTTCGGTTGCATCTGCAAACTGCACGGAGTTATGACTTATGCTGCACCAAACATTTCAAACCGGAAAGGAGACACGCCTTTTTTGTCTATTACGTTATGTCGTTTACCCAAATCCTCTTCAGTATATTCTTTGGTGCAATATTCTGATAATGACGGCACCGTTTGATTATTAGTTACATAATAAAAAAATATTTTATATATTACAATAATTTTACAATACAATTTTATTGTAATTTTGTAAAAACTAAATAATGTTACATCCAAAAATGTTTATTTTATTTTATAACTTTTTAAGAGTAAAAAATGTGATAAATTAATTATTTCATGCATTTTAAATGTTACAAAGTGGACTTTGGAATAAAAAATTGTAAGCCAGTAAGACATAATAATTGTTATGAAAGCCTCAAGGTATGTTATCCACGATGCAAACATCTAACGGTTTTTTTGATACCGACAAAGCTTGTATAAGTTGATACCTTATGGTATAGTAGTAATAAAAAATCATATTTCATAAAAAAAATCTAAAATATACATTTAAAATACGATTAAAACTAAAACATATTTAAGTTACGGACTGTTTTTTGAAATGTTTTACTCAAATTTCTTTATAAAGGTGTACCTAATTTATAATGACTGGCTAGAAATAGCTAATAGTTGTGTAGTTTTTTTTAAACAAGTATTGCTAAATTTCCTTTGGCCGTTTAAATTATTCAAAATTCACTGGGAAAATGGCAACGGCGGGCGATCAGTTAAGTATTTATGAACAAAGCAGAGTCCATGTAATGCAAATGAACAATATGTTTTTGTTATAGAAATAAAGAATCAGCGTTTGTTCTGGTTTTGTATCATTTTCGCGTCCAACCAAAAGCTACTGGCCCAACTTATGCGCTCCAACAGCCTTTTGCTACTTTATGGGACAACCTGATAACTGTACTTTGGTCAGTGTATGGCAAAGGGTCGAAAATACAAATAGGTACACCTCTGTATTGATAATTTTTTGCACATTTACAATCGTAGGTTTTCACGCAGGTATAAATCAACTTCAGTGGGCTTTGGAGTTCATGAAATGTATGAAAATTGACTATGGGTACCCAGAGAGTATAGAAAAAATTGTAAATGAGCTCGAAGATCGATTAATATCACTGTATGCAAAAGTAGGCCAGAAACTTGCCGAAAATAACGAGAGAAAAAAAACCGAAGAAGAAAAAGCGCAAAATGAAAAATCAGAAACTGATGCTGCCAGTAAGTAGTAAGCTTATTTCTTTAATGTAGTGTACTTACAATAAATACATAAACTACAGCCGAATGGAAACAATGTCTTTTCAAGAGTCTAATTATTGGCCTTGTTAAATAGCCGATTTTCTTAGTCAAGCTAAAAAAACCAACTAAAATAATATTTTTTTTACACTTAACGCACAACAAGACGCTGATGAGTCGAGCAAAATAACATCTTACAATGAAAAAGACATAATAAGTAAATTGGAAGGTCTGAAATTGCCACTGGACCCAGAAACGGGCGAGATAAAGTATTTGACGACGTTAAATTCTTTAGGCAAAAGGAAATCAATGGCCGACGATTGCCCAAATGACAAGAAAGATTCGAAAAGTAAACCACTTTTTTTTTTTACTTAAGATTAAGGAACATCTAGAAGTAGTTGCATAATGAGTTGTAAACTAAACATTAAAATGAATTGTTGCCGATTTCAGATTCTCTGAACAAAGACTATATGATTGGGGCATTGAAAAAAGTATTGACTAAGCCAGCGGATGATGCTAAGAACGAAGTCGAAGAGTATGGCATACTAGTTCATTAACTGCTGTTTTTAACTAAAATATTTTTTCATTTTTAGGCTTATTAAACAATTGGAGGTCAAGTCATCAGGAAAACCAAAATAGTTGTTTATAAAGTATTATTTTACTAACGTAATAAATATTAATTTGTTTATACTGGTTTTATACTATAATTTTGGCAATGTGAAAAAACTAACAAGTGTACTAAAAGCAAACCTACTGGTTTTGAAATATTTCTGTTTTCCCAGTCGTGCATAGTCGAAGTTGAATCGTAAAAAGATCAAGTACATAAAATGTGTTGTTAATCATTTTTATAAATAACAATGTACGAAATTAATGCAATAATATGTATTTACTAATTATTGATTATTTATCCAAGAAAAGCCCATAAATATTTTTTAGTGTGTACTGAATAAAAACACTTAGGTGTGCTTACAAGTTAATAATGAAGTTTTGGTTATTTACAAATTAATAATATAACAATAATAATTGATTGAACATCATAGAATAAACTATGATAATCATTCATTGTTATTAGGAAAAAAAATAAAAAAATTAATGGCATAACTCACTACTGCGGACAACCTCTTATTGGTGAAATTGGAGAACTAATATAAATAATTGGATTAAAAATATGTAGATAAATAATTTAGACAATCTATAATAATAGAAAAAAATAAAATTAAAATAGCAATAAGTAGTTAGTAATAATCACGGTTATTAAGTAGATAATCGTGGTAATAATAAATATAAATCAGGTAAATTAGATTCACAGCACATACACTATTTGAACTATAAGTTGTTTATTTTATAGTTTAACCATATTTTAATCTATTTAATATAAGTTTTGTAGCTATTATATGAATTGGGACTTTATTTAATAGGTTTAGATCTACTTGTGAAAAATTTCGGCTAGACTTCGAATAGTTGAAATTTCTAAGTTATTTGTTTGTCTTATATTATTATTGATTTAATTTGTATTCAATCGACTTTATACGTGAAATATAGAAAAATTCTATAAAATAGTGGTTTTGTAGAGAAAACTTTAAAAAGTCTTAGAGAAGGGTATGATTTAGATTTGTTTAGAATCATTATAATTATATTATACCTCAATGAGTAAAGGCTATGAAATTATATTTGGTATAGTTCATTCTTCAATCATGTTTAAACAATTTCACTTCTTTTTATAAATGTCTTGCCAACTGGCTCCAGATTTAAGTATGACTATATCGTCTACGTAAGAAAATTGTTTCCATATAGATTTAAATTACCTAATGGAGTTACATATCTTAAATATAAAATGGGTACTAAAACTTTCTATTGGGGAACTGCAAAGGTGATTGTAGATTCTGACTTGATTGTTTTCTTGATCATTTTGAGATCAGGGAAGCTTTTTTCTGACTATGCCAATTGATTTAAGAATATTTACTAGAGTTTTATGAGAAATGCTGTCCATAACTTTACTGAGGTCAAAGCCGGCCCCTAGTGTTTTGTTTTTGTTTGTTTAGGTTAAATATCCATAGATATTTGTGCAAGGGCGTCTTCAGTTCTTCTCCTTCCTTTCCCGAAATTCCATCTGAGATTTTAGCAGAATAGAGTTTTATAGTCAAGTCGACAATTTTAGAAAAAAATATTTAGTAACCTTGTTGTAAAACGTTGTACTTTGCCTTATTTTTGTTTGAGTAATGTGAAATTGGTGTAAATATAAACGAGAAATATCATAGATAAAAAGCCAGGTATTAAAATACCATTTAGTATAGTATATGAAAGGATATATTATATTGAATATAGAAATTTTGATGGCAAAAAATTAAACAATAAATGTATTGCATAGTTATTTTAAATAAATATATAGATACATTAACAAATTATCCATGCAAATTATGTTTTATGTGTACCTAATCATACAAGCGTATGAAAATAAAACATCGTTTTATTGTTTTCCTAATCATCTTTGCTAAGTATACTTATAAGAGAAGTACTCAACAACGTTGTGCCAAATATTAAACTATCGTCAATCGGTTTCTTATAATACTATTTTTTTAAAATCATTAATTGTGTTCAAAATGTTTAAGCTGTTAAGCGAATACACTTCATTAGAAAAATTAAGTCTTTTTTTGCTAACCATATTCGTTCTCAAGTTTACATCGGCTTTGATTCGTCTAATTTATTATAATGCTATTGCGCCATTTCTAAACACACATATAGACTTCAGATCAACTGGAAAATGGGCAGGTAACTAGCTAAATGGAACGCATTTATAATACCTTAGATGAACAAATCCACAAATGCTGATTATTGTAGTTTTTGTAGCTATAGCGAAATATAATCAATTATAAATCTGTTTAACGTAAAATAGTTTGAAAGTTCCAACTTTTAGCACCAAAGGTGAAATAATACAAACTACCGGATGATTTGGAAAAGGGAACATCTCCAGTATTTCGAGTTGTACAGTAAAGACAAAAAGCTAACATTACTAACATTACTTTTTATTCTTGCTAAATAATACATGTTTTTTATTTACAATTATTTTTTATTATATTTATTAAGTTTTGAGGTACAAAATGAATATGTACATTGTGATGCCATTCGCGGACAATATCGTTTCAGGAAATAATTTTCATTCGATTAAATTGCTCTAATTTATATAAATATTAAGTAATATTTCCTGTTCGTTGTTTTTTTGTGTTGCGGAGCTAATCAATTAAAAATTTGTTAATTATTTTAAGTTTATAATATATTTCTATGTCTAGTTGTGACCGGTTCTACCGATGGAATTGGAAAAGCTTACGCTGAACAAGTACGATACCGTTTATAATATTTGTATATTCTATTTGATTATTTAATTATGAAACAATAATAACACATAGCAATATGTAAACTATTTCTGTGATTTATCGATCCATGCATTTTTAGTTAGCCAAAATGGGCATGGCTATAGTGTTAATAAGTAGAACCGAATCAAAACTTGAACATACCGCTAAATATATTCGTAAGTATTGTAATAGCACTTCATCGACTTTTATTAATACTCAAAATAATTGTATTAAGTCTTAACGTGCACCGAAATCATGCTTGCCAAGGTCATTTCGTGTTGATAAACTTGAAATGGTTTTCAAAAATAAGGGCATATTGTCTTGTAAATAAATTACATTTCAAATATGACCAATTGCTTTAAAGAATATTTGGTAATTATGACCTAAGTCGGTCATAATCCATTTGCCAAATTTTAAGTTTCTATCTACAATAATTATCAGTAAAATAATACTCAAACAATAATAGACTTACCTATCGGTGGGTAATATTTTTTAACAGATATTATACCTAATAGTCGTATGCCATTAAAACCCAATACGTGCTTTAGTCTTTTAAATTTTAGGCTACCATTTGGTAAGATTATTCCAATTTTTAGATATAATACCTTCCCAGCCTTGCATTAAAGCTAAAATGGTTAACTAATAGTATTTTATTTTACAATTTTACAAAATACACAATAGCTAATAATAATTGTGTATTCTATATTTTATATCTCTGTGCTTAGTTGTTTTTTTCAAATTATTCTTAATGCTATAATAATAACAGTGTAATGTTATCTCGATAGTTTTTTACTTAACTGTCAAAACTTTCAATTGTTGAAAAAATATAATCGGGGGGGGGGGGCTTATTTGGGGTCTCCCAAGTGTCCAATCACTTATTACTTACCTTTCACGCTGAAACACAATGCAGTCTACTACAGTAAACAAGATAAAGCGAATATTGGCATTACCTACAATGTGGAAGCAACCTTTAGAAATACTAGTCTTACATTTGTTCAGCCATATATACAATGAAGAACAATCATAAACTGGCTTTTTAAAACCCAATAAATGTTTTAGGCTTTTAAGTTTCGGCCTACCGTTTGGTAATTATTGGCAAGAACCTTTTTAAGACTAAATAATACATTAAAGTAAACTGTTAATTTGCAAAATAAAAGACTGGCACATTGTGGTTGAGACATAGTGGAAACGAGGTCACGCTTCTTCTGAAATTATTACAACTGCATTTTTAATTAAAATAATTTTAAACAAACGCTTCGATGCGAAACGTATGAAGTATAAATAATTGTATACTTCACTTTAAAAAAAAAAATGGGTTGGTAATCGTATAATTTGTTTTTTTTTTTATTTAATGGTAACGATATGTATTTTATGAACTCTTCGGTTAGCGAATGGAACATTTTTAGTGAACGATTGGGAAATAATATATACATATCTAAAAATGATTTAATGATCATAAAAAAATGAGTAATAAGGTAGATACGTTTTGGGTTAGGTTAGGCTAGGATAATGACGATTATTATTGTAACACTATACAAGTTAAGCGATTTAGGTGATACCTAAATGGGTGCAGACACAAATTTGAAAAAATAATTAAAAACATCAATGTAAAAACCATACCTACTCAGCCCTGAACTGAAACTAAAATGTTAATATATATCAATAACTAAATATTGTTTTTTTCTTTATTGTAAATCTCTATGATAAGTTGGTTTTTTCGAATGATTCTTATTTCTATTATAAAGACAGTGCAGTGATAAACAGTTTAAGAGATAAAAAAAAGAAAAACAGATTTTTTTTTACGAATTTTATTAGAAACATTTGAATTTAAGATATTGAATAATTGTCAATATAGGGTGATCCGAAAAAGATAGTGTAATTATTATAGTGTATTATTTAACAATAAAAATGAACGTGGATTATTTTCACTTAAGCCCCTAGTCGTAGTAATTTTAATATTTAGTTAATACGTTTTCTTACCTGCCTAGACGAAACCATTTCATTGAATTGCATTATTAAGTTCAGAACAAATAAAAAATACTAAATTTCGAATAGGTATTAAATGTGTTAAATATCAATACTGGTAGCTACGACTGACTATTCAACAACTGTATTATACTGTTTTACTGAAAACAATAATTTTTAATTATTCACTATTTTGCATTATATAAAATAAAGCCAGAACAATTGGGTTAGGGTCTAGTAGGTCGAAGCATAACTCCGTGTATAGATACAAATCATTGTAAAGATAATTATGTGGTCAAAATAATTGTAGTACCTATTCGTCTTACCCGATATTCTTTATTTTGTAATTCAATTAGGTCATTACACCTTAATCACTGAAAAAACTAATTTTTTAGCATACAATATTTAGTAAAATGTTCTTGTATGTAATTTTTTACTTATTTTATATCAAACATATTATAATATAAATGACTTCATTAGCAATGCAAACTAAAACGTTAGGTAACTACTAATGCAGCTGGCAATAGCAATATCTATTATACATAATGACTGGCTCGGTTTATAATTATTCTAAAATGTATAATCTAATGTCATACGAATTTCTACTAGTATTCAGAACAAAGAAATAATATTAAGTTTTGAATAGGTATTTTTATATATATACGTTCATAATCCACGTGAAAATCGTAATTTAGTTAAAATATAAATTATGCATATTATTAATGTTGTAATATATATACTATAAGCTATTATTTAATATTTTTTACTGCATAATATTACGTTTAATTTTTTAATAAACCTTTTATATTTAATTATTATAAATATACCTATGATATTGGGTGTTTAAATTCAAATGTTCTGGTTGAAATACATTTTTTTTTTCTAAAGTCATAGACCAATACTAAGTGGTGTAAGTTATGTCGTGTACGGTTAATTTATTTAGTTTAGATCTAATATAAATGTGAAAACTATGTAACTTTTTTGAAATATGTATAACAAATGTGAATGTAGCATATGAGAGTATAGTTTGTGAGTTGTAATGTTCTTACATTGTTAAATATTGTGGTATGGCTGTTTGGGGGTGTATTAAATATAGTAACAAGTAATTGAATCTTTAACTTCGGGTATCTTAGTGTAAAATTTATTTGAATACTTCCATTAGACAATGGTCTCTGTGTATATTGAAAAATATAAAGATTCTAAACATTTCGCTGCACTAAACATTTCAAAACGGAAAAACGACAAGCCTTCTAAGTCGTTTACTTTAGGCCATTTAACCCAATCCTTCACTGGTTTCTTCTTTGGTGAAATTTTCGAATAATGACATAATGCATGCCATTACCTTATGACAGTCGAAACTCAATGAACAACTTACCAATGATATTTCGGATGCTACTTATATGCTAATATGTCTTATGACAATAAAAATCTTAAAAATTCTTTTCTACCTCTTTCTATCGTCTTACCAGCCGATTTAAAACTAAAACGTTTTGGGTGTATTACACCTGAATTTGGGACTACACCTATAATAGTTATTTTGATAAAAAACTTACTTCTTTTTTTCGTTCCACGACCAAATACATAATCATAGATATAATATCTCATATCATTTATCTCCAATCCCTTATGTCCTCAGAGATTTATCTCTTATCACTTAACTCTCATATCTGATATCAAACTGAAAGTGAAAGCGTTATTGTAGCTTGGTGGTTATTTATTTAAATTTGTTTTTTTAACTAGTTATGATCATTTTTAATGAAAAATTTAGTTCTTTTACATGTGTTTTGATTTAAGAGAATAATACTAAAATCTCTCATCTCAAACTGAAGGTGAAAGCGTTTCGCAAAACAGTGACATAACATTTTTTGTATTCAGCCCAACAACATATGCCATTTTAATAAACAGGAACCCACTTCTATTATGTCTATTTATTTGTCTTTTAGAAGATCAGGCCTACATTCTAATGTTTTCACCCGTTACCCACCCAGTTTTTTTAGTAGAAAAATAGCATATATTTTTTAATATTCTACAGAATTAATTTTTTTTTTATTATAATTTTTCCACAACACAACAAAATCATTTTTTTCAGGTCAATATTGAAAATTGGAAAAGTGTCAAATTGGTGTTTTATTTTGCTCGATTTCAAGTGTGCAAAGGTGTGATTTTTTTTAATTTATATTAAATAGCTAGTATTTTTATGATATATAGAGAGACCAATCGAATAAATATGTCCAGTAAGCAAAAAAATATACTGTGTCAAAAAATCAATTAATTTATCATTCTAAAATTCTACGTTTTCAGATTTGCCCCTAAGCCCTTGGCGGTGAGAATAACGAACGTTATTGAGGCATTCTTATTTTAAAATCCTAAATGATTGGAATTGGTTTTCAAGTTTTATTGAGGTCTAAATGTTATGGCACATTTTGTGATTACAGTTGAATTTTAAAACGAGGATAAGGAACGTGATAAGTCAATGATGAATTATACTTATGATCATTTTATTTTTATTATTTAGTTATTTTATGAAAGACGAGCGTTGATCGTAGACCACATGTATATGTAGTGATTATAATATTCAATAACAGTCAATATTTATGATGAATAACCTAACGTCCTAACCCATTAGAGGAAGATAATGTAACAGGAATAGAGGTAGGTAATGTTGAATTGAAAAAAAGTATATTAATAAAATCATACCTGAAAGGTACTTTATTAGGCAAAAAATTTTAAAAAGTCACCCCACCCCCGTCAAAATCGTGAAAAACACCCGAAAAAATTCACAAATTTTTCAACTTAAAATAACAAACCAAAAAAATATCCTAAACCATTTCCCCTTTCACAAACACGGCGTTCCTAGATTTAGAAAAGGCGTTTGATCATGTTAAATGGAATATATTGTTTCATACACTGCAAGAAGTAGGAGTCGAACAAAAAGACCTGCAAATACTGCCCTCCTTGTACAAACGTCGGACAGCTGAAATGTAATGCAAAGATAAAAAAAGGAGTGAGTCAAGGATGCACTCTATCACCGCCATTATTCAAATGTTACATGGAAAAAATAATTAAAACAGTGAAGACAAAATTAGTAAGACAACAAATTGGAATTAAAATCGGAGGCGAAACTACCTTTATGATACGTTTTGTTGACGATATAGTAATAATAAAGCTATCAAAGAAATAACAGAGACGCCTAGAACCTTTAAAATGAAAATCAATGAAAAAAAGACAAAGATACTGATGTGTAAAACCCCGAAATACAATTGCTGATATATATTTAGATAACCATAAACTTTACCAGGTAAGCGAATTCCCATACTTAGGTTATTATTATTATAGCCGATGGGAAGGAGCCGAAGGGCACAAGAGAAAACAAAAGACGCATAGGAATGGCAAAATCAGCGTTCAGGAAAAAATCCAAATTAAACACGACCAATAAATTGAACCTTAACATTAGGAAAGGACCCATTAAAACATATGTTTTGAGTATAGCGGCTGTGAAACATGGACTATAAATGCAATTTAAATAAAATCATTACAATCATTCGAGATGTGGTGCTGGAGACGCATGCAAAAAATAAGCTGGACGAAACAAAAAAGTAACCGAGCTGTACAGGAAATGGTCGGCGAGGAGCGTTTATGAATAGACTCGATTAGGAAGAAAAAATGGTGGGACACACGTTAAGACATCTAGAAGAACTGCAAAGCGCAATACTAGAGGGCATGATCGAAGGAAAAAGACCACCTGGACGGACTTGCAATACATTTATTGGATAAATCAGGAAAGATACAGTAGTTGGAAGCTATAGGGCATCAAAAGAAATAGCGAGTGACCGCGAAGAATGGAGAAGGTGAGTTGCGAACCTACGAGTTGAAAAAAACTGGTTCAAGTTTATATGGCTTTAAAAAACAATAATTTGGTTCTGTATTAAAAAAAAAAAAAAAAAAAAAAAAAAAAATACAATAATGCCATGATACAATTTTCTGAAATTATTTTTCTCATGATATTTCGGAGGTCGCCTACGCTGAAAATAATAATATATATATAGTAATTAGCTTCATACATACCTTCATATATATACATATTGTTCACATAAATGTATATGTGCACAATGTACAATATCTTTTTTTTTATTTCCACACAACATAAAATAACTTATACATTTGCATTATAACCAGTGCAACAGTATACATTATTAAATATTTATAATTGAAGAAATTTAAATCAACTAAGTTTTAGTAATAAGTTTGAGTTAATCGAGTAACGAACAACATGGAATTTGTAACAAACTTCTTCTATTGTGTATTAATTTTTAAAATAACAAGATTTATAGTGATATTTATATACCAAGAAATTATTGCGCCGATCTTGCATTTAAATATTGATTTTACGAAAACAGGGCAATGGGCAGGTAATGTCATATTTTAATAGGATTTAATTATAATATATAAATAAATAAGTAATTTACTTTATTTTATCCGTCGGTTGTCAAGGTAGTACTTCGTTATAAGTTAAAAATAGGAATAGAGTTTTTTTTATAAGTTGTTGCCCTTTTTGTTATTATATTATATTTAATACTTGGACAGGTTTCATACTATTTTAATGTGTGCTAAATTTAAAAATATGTTTTACATTTGTATTTTAGTCTTCGTTTAACTTTTTCCATTTGGAGAGAATATTAACTACAGATAATTGTATCAGCCGAATAGAACTAAGTTAGCCAATATGTAGAATATTAAAGTAGAAACATTAAAAAAATAGCGCGGTGAAATCAAAAACAATTAATATGCATTATTTGTTATAGTTATAACGGGCTCTACCGAAGGAATTGGAAAACAATACGCAGAACAAGTATGCGAACACTAAAATTTACTTAAAAACCATAATAACAGTCATTTTTTGTTTTTGAACAAAACTCATTTGATACTCGTACTGAGATTTTTTAGTATTTTAGTAATTATAAAATAATTAAGATATTTTTACTCATATTTTGTAGTTGGCCAGTAAGGGTATGGATGTGGTACTTATCAGCAGAACTAGATCCAAATTAGAGAGCACGGCCAGTGATATAAGTAAGTATAAAAATTAAATTAAATTTATAGTATTTAGACAAACATAGCACAAGAGTGTCAAAATATTTTATACAAGCTTGATAACGTGTCTACGGTGTAGTTTGTAATATTTGGCTGTTTATTAAGTTATAATTATTTACTATTGTCAAAAGCAACATTTTTTCCATTGAACCACCTACAGAGATTCAAAAGTCCAGTAAAACTATTGGAACTTTGGAGGTGTAAAACTAGGGTGGTCGACCAAATGTAGTTGAGATTGTAAGGCGAAGTTAAAGAAGAACGAAGAAGAAAAATTGGTCTAGTGTATTTTATGATAGACAACCGAGTTTATTTGTTTTTCCCCCGTTACTGCTGTTTGATTGATGTGTAAAATGCTTGAATTTCAGGAAATAAGTACAGAGTGAACACAAAAATCATCGAAGCCGATTTCATAGACAATAACTCTGACTTATATGATCGTATTGAAAAAGAACTACGCGACTTGGATATTGGCGTATTAGTCAATAACGTTGGAATGATGAATGAATATCCCATTTTTTTCTTAGAAATTGACAAAAAAGATCCATTGTACGACAACATTATAAAATGCAATATCGTATCGGTGGTAAACATGTGTAGGACAGTCTTGCCTGGCATGGTCAAGCGCCGTCGGGGTGTCATCATAAACGTGTCATCAGCATCATCACTTGTATCGTTTACGTTATTCACGGTTTACGGAGCTTCGAAAGTAAGACTAAATTACTTATTAAAATATTCCTAGGCAATATAAACGACAATCCTTACAGGAAATGTTATTTTTAAAATTTAATTTAAATGTTTACACCAAAGGCATTCGTTACTAAGTTCAGCAAAGACTTGGCTTCGGAGTACAACAAAGATGGTATAACTGTCCAGTGTGTTACACCCAGTTTCATTAAAACCAAATTACTCAAATTCATGAAAGATCCATTAATGGTTGCTAGTCCTGAAACTTATGTCAATTATGCGCTAAAGACTACCGGAATTAAAAGTATCACTATAGGATATCCTCCACACTGGTTTTTGGTACGTATAATATTAATAATAATGTAATTAATAAAAACATTAAGTAATGTAGCTCGAAGATTCAAACCTTTCTTCGGCCAGATCATCTTATTTGCACTTTAATCGAATGGGTGCAAAAATTGTAAACCATTAATTATAAAGCGAAAGTTAAAGACCAGTTCATGAATATCTATGTTTTACTGATAGGAATGGAAAATGGTTAAGCTACTACTTACATTTAAAAAGAATTTAAATTTAAAAAATGATCATACATATTTTTGTTTTTTTAAATGGTGTGTAGTTAAAATCTAAATATGACTACTAATTAGATAATGGAATTATAAAACAATTTTTTTTGGAAAAAAAAGAAACATATAGTTTCAATACGTATTATTAGTTGAAAATGATGAACAAAAGTTATTACTTTTATGCGAGTAGTTTTTTTGTGATTGAGATTTATTTTATTTTTTATAATTTTTATATACGTATTATTCAATTAAATAAACAAATTTTTTTTTGTATTTATAATGTACATGAAAACATTATCTTATCGTGTAATAGGGTCATCTTTACGTACGTGTCTTCTTTAGTTTATTGCACATACATGCAATATATGCGTACATAGGTTGATTTTAAAAACATAAGCATCTGGGCGCTAAAAATAGTGTCTGAAACCTAAAATATTTAGAATCCATTGTTATTTTATTTAAAAATTATATCACATTATAAAATATTTTAATATTAATTTATAATTAAATTGTTTTAGGTGAAAATGTGTCAGTTGGGTGAAAGTATATTTGGTCCACTACTAATTAAAATACAAATGTATTTTTATATGAGAGAACGTAAGAAGTATTTAAAAGAAACATAATTGACTGCAAATCATTTAATCAGAAATATCTAACCAGAGATATGTGTCTGAATATTTTCTAATAATGAAATTGTAATATGGCAAATGTCATTGCTGTGTATTTAAACTCAAATTTTTTGGTTAAAAAGTTTTTGTTTTTCAAATATTTTAGTCTAATACTAGGTGGCGTTAAAAATGATGTTGTTTAAGGTTAATTTATTTAGTTTTGGTGTAATATAAATGTAAAAGACAAATGGTGTTTGTAGAATATGAGAATACAGTTTGTTAGTTGTAACTATCCTTAAGTTGTTAAATATAGTTACAAGTTTGCTATGGTTTTTAATACAGAAACAAATAACTAAGCCTCTGAGAATAACAACAATGTTTTTCATACTTAACATAAGGTATTTAATTGTTAAAATAATCTGAAAACTTCCGTTAGACAAAGGTCTCTGTTTGAATAAAAGTTTATTATAAGTGATAATTAAAATATTTAATAAATGTCTGCTGAAATTGTAACGAATTTGACCAAATTGATTAATTAATGGTAAGTTAAGATTAACCAGTTTTCTCTACTACAATTTTTCACAAAATACCAACTAACAGATAAACGATATCTAAATAATGGAGGAAAAGATTTATATAGACCGCCGCTTAAATAATTTATAGAAAATATTTAAAAGACTAGACAACACCAACAAATTGGCACATGCTTTAAGGTAAAGTTCTTTTTTTAGTTAACCAAATCCGATGTACCTAAAACCTATAAAAAGAACGAAACCTTAACCCATATGATTATATAACTAATCAAATAACCATATCCAAATATGTAAATAATTCGTGTCCAAAACCCAGCTGCAATAATTGATTACGTTCTCGCTTCTATTTTAACGTAACACCCGTCGACAAACTTCTGTGTAATCGCATACTTCAAACGAAGATTTCCAGGTTTAAGACACTTATCCGATGGATAATAACGATAAGACCAGACTAGTGTTGAGTTGACAATTTTTATTTGAAGCCTTGCATATTTGATACCAACGCAATGGTCCGGATTGAACTTCTCTGGTTCCGGATAAAGGTTTGAATTGAAGTGTATCCAAGCAGAAGTGTATCAACAGGAACCGTTGTTCCTGTAGATATTTTTTTTTTTAACTAATTTAGTAATTTCAATCACCGAATGTGATGGCAATCTATCGAACAATTTGTCTACGGCCGTGCCTTCAGGGATTAAATAGCCTCCAATCATTGTTTCCTTTTCGACTTTCCTGGCAAACACGGGAGTAACGGTATGTAGTCTCAGAGTTTCTTTGATTGCACGTTCCAAGTATTGCATCTTTTGTAAATCCTCATAGGTAGGTTGTCGATAAGGATCGCCAGAAGAAAACATTGTTAATAACTCTTCCAATACCTATTTATAAGATGAAATAAAAAATTTATAATTACTACGAATATTTATAATATTTTATTTTAAAATTCATAAAACGAAATACAATATATAGTTTACTTTATTTTGTACATCTTAAAGGGGAGCCAACATAATTATTGCACACGCGTTCGTTGTAGCTGTCGTGTCTTAACCCGCTAAAATCAAATTATACTCAAAAAAACCTCTCTCATTATAATTTTGATTTTTGAAATTATTTAATGATAATGGCGTCATAATGCTTTAATATGTCACAGGTATATGTTGTTTAAATATTTTATTGTCAATTTTGTTTTGAAATGTAATTTTGAATTGAAATTATGGCAATGGATCAAATTAATAATCGTGTTCTCTATTCACGATAAACAACATAAATAAAAAATTAAGTTCAATCCCCGGCCTTATTTTTTTGCACTTTTTTTGACCGATTATTATCACATTTTATCTAGACATTTTATATGGTACAAACGATTTAAGCCTCGAAAATTTAAACCCCGCCGCTACCATTTTTCTATACATTTTAATACCAAATTAAAATTATATTTGATGTTAAGAAAATTTGAAGGAAATATTATAACTATTTGCAAGAAACTGAATTCCTAAAATTTAAAATTCAAGTATTAATAGTTTACATTAAATTTTAGAATGTGTTATACATATTGACGCTATATTGTTTTTATTATAATTATAATGAAAAATTAATATAAAATAACTCTGAAAAATTTACCTGTTCTTTTTCCATTCATGAAACTTCTTGTTTAAAAATAATCCATTGCCCATAAATGATTCGCTAAACACATTATATTCTTTAGGTTTGTTAAACAGATTAGGATTGGTAAGAACTGCTTCTAAAACCTCAGGTGTTTTAGAAAATATGTACAATCGATTAATAACCCATGATTTGAATAAAGTATTTTCGTAACTATATTACAAAGACAACGAACAAATTATTATTACAAGACATTCAGAATATCGAAAAAGATAATACAATGTAATAAATAGACGAGAATAGAGCGTAATTACTTTCTGGAAATTTGGAAAATATTCATCATTACTTTTTTAGGTCCTCCAAGTAAAACTGGTAACATTTCCAAGAAAAAGAATCCATCTGGACCGGGTATTCGATTTGCCAATGACGTCTTTCTCCGGTTTACTATTTTATAATATAGAACTACCAAAAATAATATTACCGCTATAATTATACCAATAATGTTATTTAGGCTTTTATCATTTATTGTGCCAAACACCTGAAAATATTGTGTCTATAAATTCTTATTTTTGTTAAATATAATCTAGTTCTATAAAGATTATATACTCATAACATTGTTGGAAAAAATAGGTCATCTTTATGAAAGTATCAAATGTATACATTTGTGTATGAATAATCAATATGTACTAATTTATAGTTTAAAATATTGACTCTATTCCAAGAATAGACGAAGTTGAAGATGGATTTTGAAAGCCAGGCAAAGTGACTAATTCATCAACTACATTATTAATATTACTTATTGTTCATTAAAATATTTGGAAGTTATGACCTATTACGGTCATAATACATTTTGGTAAAAAAAAGAGTTTAGTATATTTAAAAAAAATTAAGTTTCTACATTTTTTTTTTGTCCCAAATAGTTTCTAACCAGGTTTTTACCTACATTAGTTAGTCTATTCTTATTCCCCTAGCCTCTCCAAATCATGCCTATGTGTTATACTACTAAAAAAGTATTTTTTTTTTAATATTAAATCATTTTTACATACTATGTATACATTTACAAATTTCCCATTTCCCAATCGACCACTTCAAATTTTTAATTCATTAATCCCAAGTAGAAAAGTTCATAAAATACGTATCTTTACCATTCTTTAGAACAAAAATAAAATTATCCGATTATCAGCCCATTCATTGTCAATTAAATTATTTATTAATTGATTTAATTGATTACAATTATAATGAATTTCCGAAGATACGAGACCTATAATATTAATTATTATTTAGAATTAAAAAATTGGTAAGTACGTTTTTACCAAAAAAACAGACCTAAATCCAAAAGAGTAAAACACTTATTGGGTTTTGATATAAATGTCTTTTGGCTATGGAAATATGTTGTTTAAAAAAAATGTGATATTTATGTTATATACAAAAGTGAAAATGATTTAATGATGATAAAAATTATTTTTAGTAATTACTAAGGGTAAGGTTAAGTTAGGTTAATGACAATTAATATTGCCTAGTAGAACTTAAACTAGTTTTTAAGGCGAAAATATGTAATTAAATGTAGAAAGGGTGTGTGGAACCAAATAATAATTAATTTATCTTACACTATCCAAAGTAAGCAACATAAGAAACACCATGGAGCATACAAAAAAATAAAAACATTAATCTGAAAACAATACCTTTGCAACTAAGTATTGAAGCTAAAATGTTTAACTATTAGGTTTTTAGTAAATTACTAAGAACATTAAAATTATTTTTACCTGCCAAAACGAAACCATTTCGTTTATTTGAATTTTCTACAGGACGAATACTTGAAATACTAATACTACAACCAACTTTTAGAAACTATACAGAACGACTAACTAGGTTTTTCATTATTCTAAAATGTATAATCTCACGCGCACTCTTACTAGTATTTAGAACAAATAAATAGTATGAAGTATACAAAAGAATATCGTTGTAATTAATAATTACGTTCATAAGCTATGGGAAACTCGTATTTTAATTAAAATATAATTTTTTAATATACATGCTTTAAGCTACTATTTAATATTTTTATAGCGTTGAATTAATAATACTTTACCTGCTAAAACGAAATCATTTCAATTAATTAAATTTTCCATAAGATGGAAACTTGAAGTTCAAAAGTTGAATAATCAACTTTTAGCAATTATACACAATTGACTATTTTGGTTTTTAATTATTTTTAACATTTATACTCTCGTGCCATACGCACTCCAGCGGGTATTAAGATCAAATAAATTATATTAAATTTCCAAAAGGTATTACATTTACGTTCATGTAATTTGTTGAATACTTAACAAGGTCATTACACGTTTTTCGAAAAAAAAAATTACTTTTTAAATATTCAATATTTAAAAAGTATTATTATTATTATATGAAATGAAGCCCGCATAATTAGGTCACTGCAGGTTACTGCATATATATATACAAATCAATGTAAAGACAATAATGTGGCTAAAATTGCCTTATTCGTCTTTGTGTAACCTACCCGACATTCTTTATTTATTATTCATTTTGTTAATTTTTGTATAATGATAACCTAGGGAAAGCATACCTTATTTAAAAAATGCAATTAAAAACTATTTTATAAGTAAAGACAGTCAAGAGCAGTAAAAACCGTGTTTTTTTTAAAGCGCAAATGAGTTTAATTTAATATTCAATAGAAAAAAAATTAGCACGTCAACTTTTTTACTATTTATCTTGGAATGATGTCTGTTATCATGTGGTGTAAATAAAAAACATGGAGTGTAGGGTTAAGTTATTTATTTGGGTTGTAATTCAAACTTTAGAAACCATGTTACTTCTTAGGGCATAGTGATAGTGGGGACGGGGATGTTACAGGTATATGAGAATTATTAAAACCGAAAGTGATAAAATTACTTTTAAACTAGTAAAACACTAAATAAGCATATTTAAATGGGTGTTGGAATGATTAAATGTAATCATAATTAACCAATAATTAAGCCAAATCGAATGGAAACTTTTGGCTGGTGACTTTAAAATCATTTTTGCAAATAAAAAATCCGAGCCACTTAAACCATTTCTTTTCCAAACATTCAATTTGTCTATGAACAGTGATCCTACACAATCCACAACAATGTAGGGTACAACCATTGATGCTGTTTTTTCCAGATAATTTAATAAAATTTAGTCACAAACATATAAATATAACATACCTCAGTTATTACAAACCTATTATTGCTATGGTGGAATACGAGATTTTAAAATATAATAATATACATATGAAAAAATATTTTTAAAACAATACCGCTTTTTATAAAAAATAAATTGTTTTACCAACGCAGATTTTTTAGTAGAAAAATAGCATAATATATTTTTTAATATTCTGCAGAATAATTTATTGTTTATATTATAATTTTTCTAGATCATAAAAAAATAATTGTTTTCTGATCAATATTAAAAATTGTAAAAGCGTTAAATTGATGTTTCATTTTGCCCGATTTCAAGTGCATGGGTGTGATTTTTTTTTATTGTTAACTAGGTAATTTGTTTATGATATATAGAGGGACCAATCGAGTAAATCGGATAGGGAATTTTCCATTCTAAAATAATACCTTTTCAGATTGGCCTCGAAGTTAAATATATACTGAAGAAGTAACTGTAAAATAAAAAACAAATGTATAGTATAACATTTTGTATATTATATTTTTCAAATGAACTTTCAATTGATTCATGAACACCTTACTGGATGTAAACTTAACCAAAATTAACGTAAAATGTAAATAATATTAAATCTTTCTAAATTCTAAGCCGTCTTAACCCGGCCGGTGGTAATAACGAACGTTAAACCTAAAAGAAATGAGACACCCTAATTTTAAAGTCCTAAATTATTGGAATTTGTTTTCAAGTTTTATGAGGTCTAAATGTTATGGCACACTTTGTGATTACAGTTGAATTTAAAAACGAGGATACGTACAACGGTATAAGGAACGTGATAAGTCTAACGATGAATTATACTTATGTATATTTTATTTTATTATTTTATGAAATACGAGCGTCGATCGTAGACCACATATGGAAGTCCTATTGTTGTCGTTATATGTAGTGATTATAATGTTCAATAACAGTGAATACATATGACGAATGACCTAACCGAATATAGGAAGATAATTTAATAGGAATAGAGGTAGGTAATGTTGAATTGAAAAAGTATTTAATTATATATTAATAAATGAGTAATCATTTAAAAAAAAAAACATTTAAAACTTTATTCCTTTATCGTATTCCTATTCATGCTGTACTGGCATTTTTAATTGTCCATAGAAAGGTATAATATTTACTGATTTTACCACTCTCAAAATTATAAGACCTTTAAAGTTTCAATTAGTTATAACTTTTACTAAAAACTATTATAGAACTAATTTCATACTGTTCAGATAAGTAAAATCAGGAAAAATTAATCTTTCAATGGACGATTAAAAATGTCAGTACAGCTTAAAACAGAATATTAAGCTAAGAAGGCATCAGGCATGCTTATATTATTTATCAGTATCACTATTTAACATTACTTTTTACCATAGGACATGAAAATACACACACTTGCGAAAATAAGGACAATGCTATAATAATAATTGTCATTAACATAATAGAATATTAATTTTGTCTCTTGCGAAAAAAACCAAACAACCTTGTACATTGTTTATTTGTCGATAAAACTTCTAAAAAGCTGAATGTCATTGAAGAAAAAGTGTAGTCTTATACCTTTCTTAGGTTAGAGTGTTGTTGTGCGATAAAAGTTTTTTTTTAATTGAATCGTACACTTTACAAAGCTTGAAAATTGCGTGTAAAATATCACTTCACAAGCAATAGAATCTAAAATTGTAATGCTCCGAACACCGAGCACTATCAGTCAAATTTAAAGCGAGTTGGGTATACCCGAGACAAAAATAGATCCAACTTTATTTTGGTTTTCTCCAAACTGTTTTGGCACATGATCAAAAACGTAATGCATCGTTTTACATCAATTGTCTTTTCATCATCTAATAAATATTTGTTTTGTTTGGTTTGTAATATTAAGAGCATAAAGCTGTTATGAAAATAAATATTTTTGATAAATAGGAATTATATCTAAAAATTAAAAGAGTATACATATTTTAACTTTTGTGTTCAGAAGATGGGTCTTATTTGAATGCCCTCCTTGGGAAGTTTCACGTCAAAATCTATTTTTGTCTCAGATATACTCAACTCGCTTAATATTTGACACAGTCTTTTAAAATAATACAGTTATTTAAAAAATATGAATACAAAGTAATGGATTATTTAAGAAAATGGGAGTCGATTAGCTATAGTTTATTGTTATTTATATTAGCAGAACAATACATGATTGGTTAGGTTAAATTATTTTTATCTTCTAAACCCACCACTATATTTGATCTGATTTGCATTATGTATTTAAGTACTAATATGTGTGCATTCTTCCGTTGGACGTTATCGCTGTTTGGTAAGTATATAAAGGGTTGAAGTGGAGAAGGGGTTTTAATTTTAAAATATTAAGACTCCAATCACAACGTACTTGGTTTACGGAAGAATGGTGTGTTATGGAATGATTTATTGTTGAATAACCGTGTGGTATAAAGTCCAAATGTTTGGATTTGTCTGTAAAACCTGTTTTAAAAGAAAAAAAATTATGTAATTATCATATGGTGGTGAGACCCCTCAGATTATCAAACTATCTCTGACGTCATAAGCTCAAGTATCATCACTACCTCTGTTTTTGCCACGACTTTGTCTTCTACTCCATTGCTGTTTTGGTTGCTCCTTTTAACTTTAAGGAGCCACCACTAACATCTACGCTATGTTTTCGGTTGCATCTGCAAACTGCGAGGTGTTTTGAGTTACACTGCGCCAAAAATGTCAAAACTGAAAGGAGACACACCTTTAAAGTCTATTACATTAGGCCGTTAACCCAAAATCCTTTTCGGTACCTTCTTAGGTGAAATTGTCCTATAAAGACATAATGCATGCCATTGCCTTATTATACAGTCAAAACAAAATGAAATACTTAATAACAAATATTCGTTTTGCTACTGCTCTGACTAATAAATTTGATGATCTTAAGAATAGTTTAGCTTCATAATCATGTCAAATAGCCGAAATTAAACCGGAGAATCCTCTTTTCACTGAGAAGTTTGCTGTCTTTTTAGATAAAATTAAATATTTTGATTGTGTTTTTAAAAAAAAAAATTGTTTCGTTTTCTTAAAAGATAAATGGCTCACCATCAGTTGTAATAGAATTATTTTAATTTATGTTTCAAACTCATAGCGTTTAGTGTAAAGTGATGAGAACCAAAAGGGTAGGTAGGTGGCTTAAAACAAAAAAAATACACATGATAGAATAGAGCTAACTCTATATCTACATTCAGTCTAATTTTTCAAACCGTAAGTTCTAGTGATTCAGAGAATACAGAAAAAGTTTCCATCTTTGGGAAGGGAAAAGGTTTTTTTTTTCGTTTTTAGACTTTATTTAAATGGCTCAATATCACCTCTGTAGTATAATAAAGTAGAAACGTTAAAAAGTTAGCGCAGTGAAAAATCCGAATTACCGGTTTTAAAATTCACAAAGCTAATTTTTAATTACTAATTCAGTGACACAACATGACTACATTTTTTTAATTAGTTGGCTTATAATCCACTATTGTAAATTCTACACAAAGTAAAAAACATATAAATTCGCATAATTATCTGCACTAATAATTATTTTAATATAATAACGTTAGAAAGGTATCTTATAACCTTGCAATTATTCTTCACTAGATATAATTATATTAGTAAATTTTAATCTATGTGTAGCAGTATACATTAAAATAAAATTTATATTCCAATAGATTTAAACCAACTAGATGTTAATAATATTGAGTCAATCAAGCAACGAACAACATGGAATTTGTAACAAACTTCTTCTATTGTATATTATTTTTTATAATAACAAGATTTATAGTGATATTCATATACCAAGAATTATTGCGCCGATCTTGCATTTAAATATTGATTTTACGAAAACAGGGCAATAGGCAGGTAATGTCATATTTTAATAGGATTTAATTATAATATATAAATAAATAAGTAATTTACTTTCTTTTATCCATCGGTTGTCAAGGTAGTACTTCGTTATAAGTTGAAAATAGGAATAGAGTTTTTTTTATAAGTTGTTGCCCTTTTTGTTATTATATTTTATTTAATACTGGACTAGTTTCATACTATTGTAATGTGTGCTAAATTTAAAAATATGTTTTACATATTATTGAAATTGTCTACATTTGTATTTTAGTCTTCGTTTAACTTTTTCCATTTGGAGAGAATATCATGCTTCATGAACTTTAATCAAACTATAGATAATTAAGTCAGCCAAATAGAACTAAGTTAGTTGGTATTTAGTATATTAAAGTGTAAACATTAAAAAGTTAGCGCAGTGAAATCAAAATCAAGTAATATGCATTATTTGTTATAGTTATAACGGGCTCTACCGATGGAATTGGAAAACAATACGCAGAACAGGTATGCGAACAGCTAAATTTGTTAAAAATAAATTATAATAATAATTTACTATTTTGAAAGCAACTCATTAGATACACGTATTGACATTTGTTTAGTATTTTAAGAAACAAATATTAAATAAATATAAAATAATTTAAAATATTTTCACTCATAATTTGTAGTTGGCCAGTAAGGGTATGGATGTCGTACTTATCAGCAGAACTAGGTCCAGATTAGAGAGCACGGCAAGTGATATAAGTAAGTATAGTTACAACCAAGACGGATGGAAATATTTAATTAAATGTATAGTATTAAGACAACATAACACAAATGTGTCAAAATACCTTGTACAAGCTTGATAACATGTCTAAGTTGTAGATTGTATTATTTGGCGGTTTATTAAGTTATAATTATTTACTATTGTCAAAAGCAAGATTATTTATTGAACCACTTATGGAGATTCAATAGTCCAGTATGACAATCAAGAACTATTTATAATCTATAGTTATACGGTACACGATCTAATGTGATCTAGTTAATTTTGTGTGACAGGAGGATGTCTATAAGATTAAAAGGTAAATTTCATAGGGCGGTCCATCAATGTTATCTTGGCCGGAATGTTGTGCAGTAGACAGAAAACTGAACAGAGAATGAGTACAGTGGAGATGAGAGTGTTAAGATGGATGAGTGGAGTGCCTAGAAAGGATAAAATCAGAAATGAATACATAAGAGGGAGTCTAAGAGTTGCAAAAATTGTGGGTAAAATGAGAGAGAATAGATTGAGATGGTTGGTTATGTTATGGGAAGAGATGTAGCAGAGGCAGCGAAAGGTGTTATGTAGATGAAAATGTAGAGGGAAAAAAAGAAAGACCGAAGAAAAGATGGATGGACGGAACTGAGTAATATTTGAACACATGGGGTGATTGATCATGAGGTAAAATATCGAGATCTATGGAGGTGTAAAACTAGGACGGCCAACCAAATTTAGTTGAGATTGTAAGGCGAAGATTTAATTGCTCTATTTAATTTTATGATAGACAACCGAATTTATTTGTTTTTTCCCCGTTACTATTCGATACTATTCGATTAATAAAATGATTGAATTTCAGGAAACAGGTACAGCGTGAACACAAAAATCATCGAAGCCGATTTCATAGACAATAATTCTGACTGATATGATCGTATTGAAAAAGAACTGGTGACTTGGATATTGGCGTATTAGTCAATAACGTTGGAATGGCGAATGAATATCCAATTTTTTTCTTAGAAATTGACAAAAAAGATCCATTGTACGACAACATTATAAAATGCAATATCGTATCGGTGGTAAGCATGTGTAAGACAGTCTTGCCTGGCATGGTCAAGCGCCGTCGGGGTGTCATCATAAACGTGTCATCAGCATCATCACTTGTATCGTTTACGTTATTCACGGTTTACGGAGCTTCGAAAGTAAGACTAAATTACTTATTAAAATATTCCTAGGCAATATAAACGATAACCCTTACTTGAAATGGTATTTTTTAAATTAAATTTAAATGTTTACACCAAAGGCATTCGTTTCTAAATTCAGCAAAGACTTGGCTTCGGTGTACAACAAAGATGGTATAACTGTCCAGTGTGTTACACCATGTTTGGTTAAAACCAAATTCGTCAAATTCATGAAAATTCCTTTCTTGGTTACTAATCCTGAAACGTATGTCAATTATGCGCTACAGACTACCGGAATTAAAAGTATCACTACAGGATATCCTCCACACTGGGTTTTTGTACGTATAATATTAATAATAATGTAAAAACATAAACATCTGGGCGCTAAAAATAGTGACTGAAACCTAAAATAATTAGAATCCATTTTTATTTTATTTAAAAATTGTATCACATTATAACATATATTAATATTAATTTATAATTAAAATTGTTTTAGATAAAAATGAGTCAGTTGATTAAAAGTATATGTCCTCCACTACTAATTAAAATATGTATGCATGTTTTACTCAGAGAACGTAAGAAGTATTTAAAAGAGACGTAATTGACTTTAGAGAATTTAATCAAAAATACCTAAACAATTTTTTCTAATAATAAAATAATAATATGGCCAATGTCATTGTTGTGTATTTTAATTCAAATTTTCTGATTGAACAGTTTTTTTGTTTTTCAACAATTTTAGTCTAATACTAGGTGGTGGCGTTAAAAATTTTATTGTGTAAGGTTAATTTATTTAGTTTTGGTGTAATATAAATGTAAAAGACAAATGGTGTTTGTAGCACATAAGAATTCAGTTTGTTAGTTGTAACTATCCATAAGTTGTTAAATATTGTTACAAGTTTGCTATGGTTTTTAATACAGAAAAAAATAACTAAACCTCCGAGAATAACAACAATGTTTTTCTTACTTAACTAAAGTATTCAGTTGTTAAATTAATTTGAAAACTTTTAGATGTCGTGTTCAAACTGATGTGTTGAAAATTATAAAGACTTTAAATTTGTTATAAATTAAGCGTTTTCTAACCAAATATATAATTTATATGATATGTTAAAAAAATGCATTTGTTTATTATTCAATGGTACACGACGGGCAAAGTCTCAAAACGCAATTGATGATTAATTTGATAAATTAGAAGTCGATTAAATACATTTACTGACAGTTAAATCATCATAATAATGCATGATGTTTTACAATAAATTTTTAATAACATTTCATACTTGAATTAATAATTTCTGATCAAAAAATGTTTTTAAAATTATTTTTACCAACATTTTTGTCTCATACAATGTGGTTTATACTATCCGAGCTGGTAAAAAAAATCATGCAGTGTAGGGTTAATTTATTTAGTCGTGTCATAATTTAAATTTGAGAAACAATGTTACTTCTTTGTATTATAAAAAATGTTATCAGTAACATATGATAGTTTTTAACGTTCTTAAGTATTATTAAATTTTTTTTTATGTTTTGTGAAGAAACTTTAAGTGTAGTAACAAAAAAATTATAACCCTTCGATATCAATCACCATATTTTATCTGTTCTGCATTAAGTGTTAAATAGGTGTGAATACTTTCGTTACAAATTCTCTCTGTTTGATGAAAATTTTAATAAGAGTTGAAGTGGAGAAGGGGTTTTAATTAAAAAAATATTAAGATCCCAATCTCAACGCACTTGGTTCACGGAAGAGTGTAGAAATGATTATGGAATGATTTATTGTTGAATAACCGTGTGGTATAAAGTTTGGAATTGTCTGTAAAATTCATTTTGAAAGAAAAAATATGTAATTATTTTATGGAGACGAGAGCCCTCTAATCCTGTTACGGCCTAACACCACTATAAATTACTGTCTTTAATTTTCTTATTAATACTTTATTTTATGCATATCATATCATTTTATGACATACCAATTTGTATTATAGAAAATATTATTAGTTAACACTTGAGATTTTAGCTGTCTATATTTTGTATATTATTAATTATGCATACATTTATTCAGACAACTGTTACAAATTATTCTAGAAAAAACTTAAGCAACACTTATATGTTATAAAATAATTAAATACTTAAATAAACACATAATCACAGAAATAAATGTGACTTGTTAAAAATAATACTAAAACTTTAGGCTTATTTCCTTTTTAGAGTTCAGTGTTTAAATTTGCAATTGCGTGAGAGCCCATGCTTAATTAAAAATAATTAATAAGAAATGATTCTTAGTAGTTACATTTTTTGGTTTCACTTTCAGCATACCTACAAACTGAAGCCTTTATTACAATTTATAAATTTAAATTAAGTATTAACAAATTTATAAAAACACTTTTAACATATTTATAACTAATTTGTATTGAATTTATCGGTATAGTTAATGTTATAATGGAAAAGGTACAACAAACTAAAATATAAACTAATATGGGTAACTATTAAAATGTGAATCTGTGCGTGTACCAATATGGTAATTTTAGTAGTCTTTCAAACCCGTTTTTATACGTTATAACTGTTGTTTTTTCTATGTGTTAATATAAAGGGCATATAGTATGTAGCATTAAGTAGGTACAATTTATTTTGTAAATAATATTGTTATCAATGAAATTGCGTTTGAAATTAGATTTCCCGCGTTTTTCGCTCTTTACTAGATAACCATGGTTACCCAACCTGGTATCGCGAACAAGGCAAAACAGTATAATGTTGTCGCGAACTGTGATAACATTTATTGTGATAGCAACTGCTGATAATCGCTGCCGTCCGTCAACGAACTTTCGAATCAAATATCAACTATATAAAATATATTTTAGCTTTTTATTAAACTTATTCCTAATAGTATTAACTCGATGCTTGTATAATATCGAGCTTGTATATTTATAATAATAGTTGTAGACTTTTGTATGTTCATAATTTTAACCAACGGTATCTGTTACAATGTAAACTAAACTACTGCCCGACGGCCGCTAACAAGTCACATAATATAAGTATTTTAGGTGTTAAGTTATTAAAAATGGAAGACCGATATTCAGACGATTTGAAATCAACGTAAGTAATTATTTTATTTTGCTTTTATATGAAAAAAATCAATAGTTTAAATTTGTACGAATTATCAGGTAGTTAATGTACCCGTCATGTCTACAATATTTTTCTTATCAAAATTGAAATTAAAAAAAAATAATATTCTTATTTATTTACTATGCATTGAGCCCGAACGTTATGGCAAACATTAAATAACATTTTCCGTATCCTTCTACCAACGATGGCTAGTTAACCACGCAAGTGTAAAACATTTTTAAATGGTTATACCTATTAAAATAGGTGTCATGTATAGACTCAATGTGTAGTAAATAATTGAAGACTTAATTGCACTCGTTTGTAAACTTAATATATTTTTTATTATACTAATTTGTAGAGCTGAAAAAGAATTGGAAATGATATTACGCGAAAGTGACTTGAACTCGAGCGTTGAGCTTCTTGATAAAACGCTTACTGATAAAGCACATAAAAGTCAGTTGACTAAGAAGAATGTCAAAAACCTTATAAAAGTATGTGTATAGTGTAATTACTACAAACAAAATGCAATGTTTTTTATATAATATATACTTTCCAGAACGTATTAACTAACGACGACGTCGCTACTATGTTGAGACAAACTCTAGACGAAGATTGTGACGCAAATTGTTTGTACGAACCAAAATTAACCAGAGCAAAAATTAGGTAAAATATCGACTGCTTTAGTATTCTAGTATTTAAGGAGCACACAACATACGCCGTGAACGTAGCGGTTTTAGTTTTTCTATTTTCATGTATTTTAACACAAATTATCGAAAACAAAACAAGATTTGTTATGTGCTCATTGAAATAATAAAACTAATCATTCGTTTGTGATAAAGTACAAAAAAAAAAAATTATTGTTTAGAGAAATGTTGAAAACCTATCCGCCTTCTGTTCATCAATGGTCTCCAAATCAGCAACAGTCTATAATTTCGGAATGTAGACTTTTGATCGAACAAGAATTCCCAGACGATTCCGAAGACGAAGAATATCAGCCTGATAAAAATTTAGATGAAGAAGACGAGGAAGACGATGATGACGAATCCAAATGTACCGAAGTCAATAAATCATTTGACACGGAAGGTGACGTCGACAACGACTGTGAAAACAGTGAACCGATAGAAAACAATAGCAAGGTACGTAATTTTAAAACCAGTTGACTTAAACGACATTTTGGTTTACTAATCATAGTTTATTTTCCTAGGAGACGATCGGCATGCGCACCAGGTCCAAGTTTTCTTTAAGCGATACGCCGTTAGAAATTATTGAACAAGCTTTTATACCGCCCGACATTACCGAAGACATGTACGACTCTGCGTGTGAAAACGACGAGTGGATGGAGTTTCTTAGTGAATTCACTAAACCTTTAGGTAACGTTTACTGTTTTCCCTCGTAGAATAAACCAACAATTGTGGAAATATTTTTTTTTCACTTTAAAATAATTTAATTGTATATTTTTTATGTTTAGATTCTGGGCAAAACGACGATGCCGAGGACGATCCTGAGTATAACGTTTTGTGCGATGATGATTTCACAAATGGTTTAATAAACATATTTAAGATAATCTTTAGTAAGTATAACCCGATATTGATTGCTATGCTTTTCTTTTTACACAGTCGATAAAGAAGAATTTAGGATCGATAAATCGGTCAAAGTCACCCGCAAAGAGTATAATGATTTGATGAACGAACTCTACGAGTTTACCGAAAGTTATACAGATTTCAACGATTCCGGAACGAATAAAGTTTCCACGAGGAGCGACTGTGATAAAGTAAGTAAATAAATAAACAAAAATATTGTTTATTGTGAACGAACCTTAATTGTTGTACATTTTTTTAGGACGTAACTAAGTCAAAAAGTGCCGTGTCGTCTATTCCGACATACACGTCTAGCGTGGCCGATTGGAGTGCCAATTGCGACTTTACGACATATAACGTGATGGTACCAATTAATTTTTCGAACGCTCAATTCGTAGATAGAAAGGATGCCGATTCGAATAGTCAAGTCGTCAAGTCGAATACTTGCCAACAGCTTAAACCGAAACCCAATAATCATTTGTCCATAGTTTCTGTTTTGAACACCACTCACACTAGTAACGCACCGGCAGTTTCGTTGAACAGTACGTCCGACGAGTCGAATTTGGAAAAATATATTAGCGATATTAGTAGACACAATGTTTTCAACGAACAAGAGATTGTCGGAATGCTCCCGAAACAAATGTTAGTTTTCCAACAACAACTCACACAACACGTCCAATTGTTAACGCAACATTACGTGTTGTGCACTTTGGACAAACCGTTCAACAAGTATTTGAGAATTTGTAACAAAATGTTGGCAAGTATTGCTTTTTTTTTTAACCTGTTGATTGCATAAATTAAAACAAACGCCAATTAATTCTCCGTATGTTTGTAGGAATCTATTAAAAATTCAACTAAAGACAAATCGTACGTTCCGGTCAACGTTAATAGTTCTGGAAGGTTCATAAACGATTGGAATTCGGCCATAGAAAACGAAAAGGAATATAACAAGTAATTTGACGACCTGACCTCGCCAGGCTAAACAAAGTTGCAGTTTTTTTTTAATATAATCCTTACTATTTCAGTTTAAAGGATTGTGAAAAATTATCGTTTGAGACTATGCGATTTATGTTGTCCTATTATGAACCCGTGTTCGTGTATCCAGAGTTGTTGCCGACGAAAACGTTTTGCCTCAGACCCACTCGCATGCCCATTACTCCGGCCGAAGAAAAGTATTAAAAAAAATATATGCATTTATTAGTCTTGTTTTTTTTCAAAATTAAGTACTCTATTATTTTTGTTTTATAGACTTTTGCTGTTAAAAATCAACTATGTGTATAAAAGTCTAAAGGAAAAACAACAAACAAGAGCGAAATACAGGAAAAAAGATCTTGCAGACATGATGCCGATGGTTTTGAAGACTGTGCATAAAAGATGGTTTTCACACAGGCGGCTGACCGATCTTAAAATTTTTATTACGCGACACAAGAATACGCTCATTCCCAACAACGTAAATGTACGTGTTTGTGTTTATGAACTATTTCGCCATTATAATTGTGTAATTTCCAATTTAAACTTGTTTTAGTCTTATTTTAAAAATGGCAAAATCGAAGACGTCGTCCACATTGTCAACGTAGAAGCTCTCGCTTCGAAGAAATGCCTATTCGAAAACGACGTACAGAAGTTCCCATCGATTTGGAAACCGACGTTAAAACAGTTATTGAGCAGTAGTAAACCAATGGAGAAAAATGTAAAAATAGGAAAATAATAAAAACCCCATCTGTTAAGAAGCATTCGATGTACATCATTGGTGTTGAACATGTTGTAACGACATGGTTTTACATTTCCGTTTATTTTCACTGTGAAACATCTTTATGTAGCGCCGAGCCCAAAGAGCGTTGCTGGAGCTGGAGTTAAGCAAATATTGAAAAAGTGTTTTTAAAACATAAATAAATTGTTTTAATTTTCCATCTTAAAATAAATATCGTCAAGACTTGAATAATTTGTATTAGGTATCACTATTTATTTTATGTTATAAGTTTGAATTTTATAAGTTATCTAGTTTTGTAAAAAAAAATAAAATAAAACAACACATTATTTTTTCTACTTTATCTTTTTTTTTTTGAATAACAATAATAAATATAGTGAATTTACACAAATATAGGATTATGCTTCATGGCGTACACAGAGTCTGTATATTCATACAGTTGACACGTTGACAATTTTGTAAAGAAATCGCCAGGATAACACCCCGTATGAACAAACTTACAAAAACAATAAGTCTTAACTTAAGCAAAAAAAAATAAAATGAATTAAAAATGTTGCCTACAAGATCGTTGATGGTTATAGTAAGTTACTCGTAATAATGTTTAACAAAAATAAATAAATAAATAATAGGTAAAAATATAATAAAACTAACTAAACACACACTTTTAAAGTCTACTCTAAACCAAAGGTATTTATGATTTGGCATTAAACGTTTCCTCATAAAGTTGAGCGCCTAATGATTTTCTATTGTTTCGATAGGTTTCTCTTGAAGCGCATCTACCTATATTTGGACGGGTTCCCCTGGGGTTTACGGTAAACAATATTGGAGTAAGAGATTATCACAAGTATAATATTACAAACGAAGGTGATCGAGAGCGAATCTCGATTGAAATATAATATAATGACCGCGTGGAACTACTTGAGTAGTAACAATCCCACTAAGAGTACGAATAAAGAACCGTGCAACGGGTTCGTAGTCCTCGACGATCTACTGGTATTTGATTCTATTTGCATGTCGATCGAATGTTGTTCACATAGATTCTGGAATAAATAAAAAAAATGTAACTATTAATATATTGCCTGAAAGTTAAACTTAATAACAATCGTTAAAATCTTACTAATAAAGACGACGCCATGTTATTGAGAAATTGGTTCGTGAATGCGACGGTTTGATCGCCACAAGTAGATTTCACTATGTTGTGGACGCATTGTAAATAACCGCGGAATGATCTGGTTTGGAAATGAAATACCGATTAATGAACGAAATCACTTAAAATAATAATAAATTTAAACAAAAAAATGTGTTCTACCCGCAGAGATGTTTTAAATTGTTGTTGATATAATCTTGAGTAAACAGCGTATGGCCATCGGAACTGTCAGTGTCCATTATTCGACGTATGTTGTTTTGGTGTTTGTTACCGCACTCTTCGTACTCTTTATGAACGGTCTTTAAACAAGGAGCGTGTTTCAAATATTCTGTAAACATCAAAATACAGCAAGACGTTAGCACAGATGGATCGGAGCAATTAATTATTAAATCTGAGTGGATACGGTTAAAACACGAATCATTGTAAAACAAATACCTTCCAACCTAACCAGTTCAACATCATCAAAGTTAAAATTATTCTACTTTTGTTATTATTGTAATTGTTATTGTCGATGATAAAAAGTATTACTAACCGTCTTGGTAAGGGCCTGCCTCACAAATTTCTTGCATCACCATTGTCGGGTGGTTATACAGTTTATAGAAAGTCTTACGCTGTTCGGGTGTCATGCAGTGTCTCGTGTAGCTGTCCACGCACACTAAATGTTTTTCGTAATTTTTGTATCTGAAATAAAGTTTTGTTAGCAAAAATAGTTACTAATTCTAATCGGTTGTCAGGTGCCGCTTTGATCGGTCATAATGACCAACACTTACGGACAGTTATCGACAAAATCCTCTTTTTTAACAACCACAGGAAAATCGGTGTAGTTGAACAGAGGAAATTGTTTACAGTTCATAACTTGTGGATTATTACAAGTCGTCGGCTCATCGTTTTGTTGTTGTTTATCTGCTGGTAAACTAGTGACAACGCCTCCGACTGCAACCCAAAAACGTTTTAACGTTGATTAATAAAACACAATTAATTTATTAGTCAATAAAATTCATTGATAATCAATTCATAACTAACAGCATAACTGTTTCTATGTTTTTAATGTGTAGGTATAAAATAAGAAGGGTGTTTTTTTTTTTTAATTTCAGGTCTAATCAAATTAAAGCTGAATAATTATCAACAACAGTTGTATATAGCTTATGTTTATAGTCTATATATTTGAGCCATCCTACTATATATTTTCTCCTTCTACTACAACTTTGGAAAATAAAATGAATGTCCCTAAAACTCTGCATAAAAAAATTGGTTCTACTACAAAAATAAATTGTTTAATTAAACTTAGATAAAAATGAAACGCATCGATCGTAGATTGTAAGAACAACTATTAAGAATAAATAACATTTTATAGTCAACAAACTTGTTTTTAAAAAAATCTTGTTATTTATGGTACCTACACAACAGCTTTTTTAGATCTATACTTAGTCTGAATTCCATACTATAAATCATAAAACTATGTTCAAAGAATCATATAAAGAAAAAGTTTCCACCCCTTCTAGGGAAAAAAGTTTTTTTTTTTTGGTTTGTCAACGTAATATACTACTATGTTTAAAAAATATTCCAAGTTTGGTAAATACTTAGGCATAAACACACAAAAATTGTTTAAAAAAAAAAAAAGACACATTTTCAAAGTCAAAACAACATCTTCTCAGTTCGCATCGAAGCTAAAAACTAGCTGCATAGTCGAATAAAAAACGGTTTAACAATTGAATATAATAAGTAACAGGGTAGATAAATATGTATTAACAAAAAAAAAAAAATTCTTAAATCGTTTAAGCATATTATGTCAACTATATTTTCTGTGTATTGTGTTCATAATTTTTAGGCCTTTGGACATTTTATTATCATCAAACTAACATCTCGATGATTTGTGCTTGTGTCTCTCAAACTACTAATTAATAAAAAAAACATAAACCATTCTCTCCTAATCATTTGTGGTAGGTGTTATAATAACTGGTCATTCAACACTCTCGTTACTGTAATATCATAAATCATAATATTATGGTCTTATTTTCCAACATTGGTTTGGTTGTTGTATTTGTGTACATATAAATAATATTATATAATCACAGTAAAGATAACACAAATGATGTATGTATAAGAAAACAATTTTTTTTTTATTCATGAATGGTAAACATTTAGACGTAAAAAAAAAAAACTATGAAATTCATGGAAATTTGTTTATCTACAATGCAGTGTTAATTATAATACACATCGCATCTAGTCAACATAATAGAAATAGTGTGCGATTGCAAAAAAAGAACTATGGCAAATAATAAATTGGCAATAATTGTGTCAGACGTTATTCCGCCAATGTCACTGTCATTGCCATTGGCTAGAGCTAGTAGGTTCAAAAACACTGTACAGAATAAAAAGTATTAATAAAAGTATAAATGGAAATTCGAAATAATCGAAAAAAATAATTATTATTAAGTACTTTAGATAATGTGTAAAAAAAAAAAACTATGACAGTGCCGACTATTATTATGTATGTATCATCATCTCGACTAATTAAAAATTTACAAGAAGACACCGCCCGGTCGTAACAATGATTAAGATATAATTAAAATAAAATAATAATTTCTAAATAAAAATTAATGAAACATTGCGAAATAACAATCAAATTTCTAGTATTGTCTGGTTTTTTTTTTTACGACAATGCGGTGATAAAGTTGAAAAAGAAAAAAAGAACAACAGCAATAATTATTCATTTAATGAATAATAATAACTATTGGCCTTGGTGTAAGTGTCTAAAACCGTTAACAACAAAATCTTAAATCAAGTGTACTGTTATGAAGAATAATATGCGCGTCATAAGTGATTTATTTATTACAAAGATTTTATTTTGCTAATCGATTTTCCCGTGAAATTCAATACGACCATTGTAGTGCATTCAAATTTAAAAACCCATCGGATTTATGATAATTTCGTTACAAGAATATAACTGTTTAAAATATGGTTTACTGTTTAAAATAATCGATAACATTAAACCGAGTTGGTTTCAAACATTTAAAAAAAAAAAAAAATAATGATAATAACGAAATAATTCAACGCATTAAATACTTGAAAATTGAACGAATCCTTTGTAGGCATTAAAATGATTTAAGTAGGTGTCATAATAATATAAGGCTTACAAAGAAATGCAAACATAAAAATATAACAGAGGCGCATAAAAAAAGCCCAACTCTTTGTATTAAATAAAATACCGTCAATTATTTATGTGAAAATAACAAAATATACATCAAGTCAATAAATATTAACACCAAACTATTAACGAGACCATTTAAGACAACCTTTATTCTTTGTATTTTAATGTTTACAAAGGATTCGTCGTTTAATTCTTAAGTCTGTAAATCCATACCGTGTAAACTGTTTGTTTAATTCACGTGTTTGGTACTCTAATGAAGAAATCTATCGGTTTAGATAATATCGTGACACGAAAGTAAATAAAAATCCAAAACGAAATAAAACGGGGACAATTTTTTGTAAGCTCAGATTTATTTTTAAAATATTTTCTAGGCGAAAACGTTTTGGCGTACCAAGGATTTTTCTACAACGTCAAATGTACAATAATCACATTGGTTTTTATTATACCATTAAGTCGTTGTTCGGGTGTTAAGCAATCGTATTTGTCAAGCAACGACCGTGTTAATATATTTTTATTACCAAATGGGAAATTAACAAAGGGATTGAAACGATTCAATTATGTATCAATAAAGAAAACGACGGTGGCGGCGGCGGCTCGGTAAATAACAATAATAATAAATAACATCGTCGGTTGGTGGTATGACGTGAAAGCTTAATAATATTATAATGGAAACGATAAAAATATTTTTTACGGAGCAGTGTATATTTTATCAAATCAAAATATTGCAATTATTTTTTAATGCCGAATAAGAAAACTTAAATTCTACATCCGTGGTTGCCATAGCGACTGGACAGGTTTTTTTAAGGATATTTTAGTCTGGCGGTAAGAGAAAAAAAAACGTGTTCGATTAATCCGTATATTATCTCGTTGACATTGAAGGTAGGTACACGTCACGTTGGTACAACACGGAAGTTAGCACAGCAGCTGTGACGGAGTGATATTATTAATAATAATATTATACTTACAGAAAACTGCTACGATTGCGATAAAAAACATCATATCGATACTGGTTCGCCTCGGGTCGGTCCGTGGTGAATCTGAGAGAAAACAATGATATTAATTTATTTTGTTATCGTATAATATTATATTACACTACGGCCGCCGTCGACTCGAGTTTGAAAATGTAATTATTATAATAATTAAATAATCTATATCGCAAATGAACGACACACAAAAATTAACAGCGTGTACTCACAAAAATAAAAAAAACCGTACCGTAACCGTCGGCCGGGCTGACTGATAGCACTATCGCGGCACACGCCGTACACGTTGAAAACACTCGGCCAATTGCCGCGATAACGGCGCGCGGCCAACTATCGATAGTGTACAGCCGCCGTAGTACCGCGGTATAATACTGGGACGCGCGCAATCGACCGAACTATCGATAGTACCGCGTTCGTGGTATCAATGACCTGTTGGTTACCCGCGGCTGCCGGCGGGCCTAAGGGCAATTATAGTTGCAAGCAACTGCTGCAGCTGCTCTGCTGTGTAATGTATGTGTATTAATAATATGTTGTGTTACGTGACCGACCGGCAGTAATAATAGCGATACACTGAACTCGAAAGCCTTCGCCGACCGACGCAATCAACCGACAACGACCGCGATAGGTAATGACGAAATTAAAACAAATCATCGACAGTATCGGGGGGTTTTTTTTTTTTGTTTGTTTGTTGTATTTCGTTTACCCGCTACTATTTTGCAGCACACGTACACGATAAATATTTTTCTAATATTAGCCGACAGGCGCGTAGCCAGGAAGTTCAAACGGGGAGGGGGAGTGTTTTCTAAAATATTTACTTCAAGTATAACTTAACAAAATTTCATGTTGATCGTACAATCATACAAATTTGTTATGTTTACATTAATTACATTTTCGTGCGACGACGTTTTATGGCCGAATCATTTATTATTTCCTTTATCAATAATGTAGGAATGTAAAAACACCTATAACATTCCCCCTCCCCCCCCCCCTACTCGCATGTTAGCCGAGTACCTTGGTCACAGAATAGAAAGCGGAAGGGTCACTTTCGATGTAAACGATAAAGTGACGGCCATTTTAGTATTATAATAATGGGTATGTTATATCTATACACAACAAAATATAATAATAATGTATAGATAAAACAATATCGTAGTGGTGTAGTCTTAAAAATATGGCCCCCGAATTTTCCAAAAAGGCTAAAGACTATGAATACCTATTGCTAATAATATGTATTTTAAGGGATTTTTTTTTCTAGCCCCAACTCCTTTTTTGCATTCCTAGATACCCATCTGTCCGTCTGTAATGATGTTTTTCCGTTGTTATTCGTACAGGGTGATTCATTAATGCTAAGACACTCATTCTCTCTTCAAATAATTGCAACTTTGTAGTTTTTTTTTTGGAGACACTAGCTTATTTTGTTACTGTTATTTTACAATAATAGACAATACTCAAATTTTTTTCAAAACTATCAACTTTTAAAACTTTAATTGTAACTATAATGTAAAAACAAAATATAAATGTTGTCTGCTTATATTTTAATTTTGAACCACTGTGCAACGTAAATTTACAATATTATATTAAATAGAGTACGTGATCAGGTATATTTTTAAGAGCCTAATTCCTGAACCTAACCAAAAGTGTGCTGTGTAAAAGATAAATGTGATCATATTTTGTGCATTATTAATTTTAATATTTTTTCACAAACATGTACTCAACCAACATTAGCTATGAAACATCCAAACATACTGTACTTTTTTTAATTTTTTAGTACTTGAATAATTCCTATTTTTAAATCAATAAACCTAACCTACAATATTCGTGTTAGGATTTTCAAATACCTAACTCTTGTCACTATAATTTCAATCATTAATTTGGTCATTGTGACTGATAAGGTCTTGGAATTTAGTTAGGTCAAGTTAGATTAGTAATTATAATAAAATAGTATTATATTTTTTTTTTCCTAGCCAATATTATGCTTAGGTACCTTATTAGGTAGGCATATTTTATATTTATGATCTATATAACACTAATGTATAGTTAACTTTATATGTTTTATTAATTTTCCATATTATATCTCTTAATTATCTTCGAAAGAATGATTAAATACATAGTTATTTTTGTTTTGTTCTTATATTTATAAGATTATTATGAATAAGCATTGTTTAAAAAGGTCCTAGCACATATTTATCTATCCGAACCAACTATGAACATAATCGTTTTTTATATTTAAGAAAAAAGTAAGTTTTATAATGTTTTTATTCGGGTTATGTATAAATAAATATTATGAAATATTTTTTCTCGCTCTTGGGGCTCATTAAAAAAAATCTTGTTGACATTTTTGTTGATAAATTATTTAGAAAAATTAATCTTTTGCTTGGCCTTAGACCAATGCCAATTTTTGCAACTTTTGGCAAATTAAATTTTTAATTTGTTATTTGGAATAGCCTATTGCTAAATTTATTCATTTTATCGTGCTGACTTTCAGCAGTCCTCATGCACGCAATTAAAATAGTTTTTAAATGCATAACTTATTTTCGAACAAGAAAAAAGTGGCATGGGCGTTTCTTAATATATTTTATTTAAAGACTATACAATAATATAAGAACCTTCTAATTCGTTAAGGCAGTGGTATAATCATATGTTGTCTGAAGTCAATTAACAACTTAAATATTATTTAAATAAAAATACTATTCATAGACGACAGTTGTAAATATATTGTGTTTATTATTTATATTTTATCTCCAAGTTAAGAGGGCGTCGCACCGTCCATTTTTAAGGAGTCAAGTATAGGTACTTTTTACAAAATCTTAATTTAAAGGTTAAACTGTAATGTGTAATTATTAGTTCAATAACTAGGACTCTATTTTGGTTGTTAATTTATTTTTTGGACTATCACAGCATCCTTGGAAGCTATTTAAAAATGTATTTTCATAACTACATGTTTAAGCAGACTGAAAATAGCTCGCTTAATTTTGGTTTTAGAGTAAAAGCACCCATTATAAAATTAAAAGAGAACAATATTCCGGAGGGCAAGACGGTGTGTTTTTTTTTCATTATTCTAAGTATAACGCTCAATACATAGTTTAGAAATAACGACTATTTTAACATTTTTAAAGGACTGAAAAATGAATTTTTTTAAAAAAACGAACCGTCTTGCCCTCCGAAATATTGTTCTCTTTTAATTTTTTTATACATGCTTGCACTCTAAAACCAAAATTAAGCGAGTTGCTTAAACATGTTTTTACCACTGAAAATCACCGGTGCGACGCCCTCTTAAACAAATTATATTATGATGATATTTGTCACGTGCACATATTGTAGGTATTTCGTTGTTTACTTATTCATTCTAGTTTACATAACTTATTATCAAACGTCTCACAAAGAGAACATGGTGACCTATTTATTCCAATTATATTTAGATTTTAGACAGCCATAATACAAATACATTAGTAGGTATAGTGATAGACATTGATTGACACCCATATACTTATTTGCATACATATTTAGTCGCAAGTGTTTGAAAAATTAAAGTAGTTGTATCCATTAAATACTGATAAACCTTATAAATGTCTAAAATAAAATTTCTGAGTACCTATCGCTGTGCCTATTTCATATTATAATATTAGTGAAAGAGTTATTATTTAAGTCTAAAAATAAAGTTGAGACCACAAAAAACACCGTTTAAATACTCACTGTACTCAGGTACAATTTGTAGATGTTATATTGTATTTAAATGAAAATTATTTAATGAACAAATTATTAAAATTAAAACTACATTAGAAAATCTATACAAAAACTTATTGTATTTCATACAAATATTTTTCTTATAACATATTTCCATTTATTAACTATCTATTTATTAGTCTTATATTTTATAAATACTTATAAAATACTTAGAAGCTAAAAATATTTTTTTTTTATAATGCTAAGTTTTGAAAGTACTGTTTCTAATGTGTTATTTACAGCTGCTTAAGAGCTCTTTATTTATTGATGTTTTGTTAAATGTCAATGGTTTATATTTAACCATTACGTATTTCTATTAATTTTAAATAATATAATATATAATATTAAACTAAATGTATTTAGTCATAGCTGTTGTATTGAAAATGAACGTGGTTTTACTAGTTTTCATTGAGCAAGGTAAACCGTAAATTCCTTGTTACAGGTATAAGTTTAATTCATGGTTATACGGCCTTAACATAACGACGAATATCATATACCTACCTATATATAAATAATATATACTTAATACTTGGAAGGTGAATAGTTTAACTCAAACTGTAAAATTTAACCAAGTGTAATTTAGTGATAAATAATAAATGTAAACAAAAACTATAAAGCCTTTGAATCTTAAAGTTTTAAGCAAGTCTACCATCTAACGACCAAAATGTGACTTTGTCATCTATCTTATACAGCATTTTTGATATAAATAAAATAAAATTGATATAAAAATGTGTGTCACGCGATTTTATATCTATGAACGTTTTAAATTCGAAATTTCAAAGTGTTTATTTGACGGTTTTAATTTTATTTATTTATTGCAAAATTAAAAAAAAAATTACTTAAAACTGGTTATCGACCAAACAAGAAATTTTCAGAAATGTTTACTTAATTTAAACATTAAACCTAAAAATTCAATTTTTGTTATTTTCATACAATGTAGTCCTCTAAATTATGATTTCAACATCACAATTTGAAATACTAAACATTACAAAGTTAAACTATAATTAACACATCATACTAACACTGCGGTTATGCAACAAATCAAAATATAATGCATTTTATTATAACGTTTAATGATAATGCTATTTAACACACCTATTATACTTATATATGACATAGCTAATATAATAGTAAATGAACGATCATGATAACCATTGCCCTTGTAATTTTTTTTTTTCTGGACATTAGTCACACAATAATAGCTATATTAAAAACTATTGCAATTACTTTATTCTATTGATAATAATGGTTTTTAAACAATATATTTATATTTTATTTTTGAAAACATTTTTATCACTAAATAACGGTTGTAAACAGGCTCTTTAATTATATAAACTTGTACATTTAGAAAAAAAATAGTGTATTAATTATAATAAATTATTTTTATTAAAAACAAAAAGCCAGCATAGTAAGGTCGGAGGGTTACCTGTGATATTATTACCTGTAAATTGTAATCATAATAGCTGAAACTGATAAAAAACATTTAAAAAAAACGTTTTAATGCGAAACTGTAGATACAACAAAGTATTAAATATAAATCACTTAATTGTCAATTATATAATCGTGTTATTTAATTTTTTGGGTTTCCCAAAAATAAAGCATGACTGGATGTTTGAATTTTTTTAAAACTTTTATCGAAGAATAATAATTTACTGAACGTTTAAATGGACTTAATGGATTAGGCAATTCATTATAGGTGTACAATTTAGACGTTTTTTTACGGAAGATTTTGAAATAATTTTTTACAATATTCATTTGTTTTAATAACTAACTTTTCAATAATGTAACTAGTCGGTATGTTTAATAGATGTGTCTATTAAAAATTAAAAATAGCTCAACTAATAAATAGCTAAAAATGCACACTAATAAAAATTACCTACAATTTAATTCTACATAAGTAACCTACTGCATACACAATATATGTATGCATTAACTGTTGTTGAAAATACATAAATTATATGAACAATATTATGTTGTCTTATTAAAAGTACAATAGAAAAACTAAGCATTTTTATTTTTTCTTTAATTTATTTTTCACATAATTTATTAAAATATACGAACATAATTAGAACTAAGTTGTTAATGAAGTAATTAGTTATAGTATACTTATTAGTTACTGTGTATGCACATTAAAGAAACACAAGTGGGAAATTTTGGATAGTATGTTTTTGAAAACAAATAAAAATGTAATGTTTCACAAAAAATATAAAATATTAATTATCAAGCTCAAATAGTTTTATGTAAAGATAAGACGTTCACGTTTTGAAAATAAAAAAAAATACCTTTTCAGCTTCGCATGGAAGCTAAACAAAAAGATAAAATTAAAAGTAATAGAATTTTAAGATTTCTTGTTCTTAAAATAAGACTATCGTCTATAAAGGGGTCTAAAGTAGTACATAAAAAGCTCAAAATTTGTACAAATTTTTAATTGTTCTTTTTTTTATCTTTACAAATGACTAAAAATGTAATTATACCGCTTATATTATGTTTATTATACTTAATGGATAGTGTTTTTTTACGGTGTTTTTACTATTCAGCAATAATAAATCCTATGAACTAGTGACTGCCCCAATTAAATTTTGTTAAATTTCAAAGTTTTTTTTTCAACCCTTTATTGCGATATTTTTGCATTCCAATCATCATAACTTTAGACGTCCCAGACGGTGAAATACTTTTCATAAAAAGAATTAAGTTTATCTAAACAAAACATTAATACAAATTAAATAGAATAGATATAGTATATATAAATATTATAAAACATTCTTAAGTGGTTTGAAAGCGGTTCTAAAGAGGTTTTAATAAATTTCACCCATGATAATGTACTCTCAGGTTAATTAGTACAAGCTAGAGAATATTATTTTAAACGTATATAATTTTTTTTATGAATAAAAGCCATTTTAGTGGTAAACAAAATATGCTTTTACTATGACAAAATTGTGAGATTTTGGTCGGTTACATTAAAATTCTGCAAAAAGACAAGAATTTGGTTGGTCTCTTTATGTTTTTGTTACCTCTTTGACCTCTCTATAATTATTCCTGGATAACTGATAAGAGAATCGACTGCTAAGACATTATGAACGATAAGAGACAGAAAATCAGTTAATTTTAATACACGCTTCATGATCCAAGTTTATCCTCAAAATGAAAGATCAAGTTATTAATCTAACTGCGTTCAAATACATCATAGCAATCTGTGCCATTTGGACGTCTTATAATGGAATATCTCAAATGAATTGAACATTTTCTTTACACAAAACTTTAATGCAAAATATTATACCTACATTTATGGGAATTTAGTGTAAACATTTTGATAATTGACATATTATTTTGTCAAAATTACTTACTAGAAGTGTATGTGGAAAATAACCAGTCGTTAGTGCTTCGACTCCGGTAGTCGTTAACGCAGATTGGACATATTTTTCTGGGGTAGGTGCAATCCAAGAGGGTTTTTCTATCTTACTCATCTTGGTTACCACATAACCAGGCATCACGCACTGAATAATAATGCCAAAACGTTTATACTCGGTACCAAGGTCTTCGCTGAATTTCTCTACGAATTTCTACGGTACAGAAACAACAATAATAAATATTAAAATAAACTCATTTGTCAATGCAGTCGATGTACGCCTTACCCACTTGTTGTATACCCACACTAGAATCTAAAACCCGTTAGGTAATTCTTCTTTTTAACAATGATTATTATGATTTTTGTTGTTATTATTTTACATTTTTATTCTTATTGTAAGACAAAGTTCGGGTAAGGAGAATAAACATTTTTTTCTCGTGTAAAAAATTTCAAGAATATTATTTTACCAGTTGTTAAATGTACATATTTTTACAATCCTCAAATTTCAAACACTTACAAGAAGAGTAATTATTTACCACTGATATGTATGTATTTTCTTGGACATTCGCATATCTGTGGCACGGTAATATAGAATTAAATTTGTAGGCTACTTTTCTATTCACTCGAATTCTCGATGTGTTTTACTTATAAATATTTATTTCAGATAATAAAATTTATTTTATACCGGATAAATTTACTTAAACTAATGGACTCGGGGTAAGTAAAGATGAGACATTAACTTCCTGGTGAGATTTTGGCGTGCACAGAAAGTGGGCATTGTGTATAGACTAAGGTCGCGTTGTTAAATAATATTTTATTCGTTTTTTTTTTTACTTTTGAAGACCCATAAACGGTTAATAGCGGACAGGGACACGGTGCTGACGCTGATCCAATATTCACAATGACCCCTCGACGTTTTTTAACCATACCGGGCATGACAATTCGGCACATGTTAATCACAGACAAAATATTGCACTTTACAATATTGTCCAGCACGGGATCGTCTCGTGTGAAATTTAAAAAATACTCTGGATGTGGATAGCATTGTCCTGCGTTATTAATTAACACCCCAATGTCCATCCCGTCGAGCTCTTTGGTTATCCGCGAATACAACGCAGACCCTTCTTCCGTGAAATCTGCTATAATAATTTTAGTCTCGACGCCGTAAGTGTTACCTATATACATAGGTTTTATATTAATTATAATAGACAGATACGTTGAATAGTAAAATCCGCCTTAAAAAAACATGCACAGTGGGGTAACAGTGGGAACGGAGCATAGTCAGGTCAATGTAGTCAAAACAATGTAGAAATTAATACAGAGTGCGATTCATTAAGGATAAGACACTCTTCTTTTTTTCTTAAAACATAATTGCAACTTTATAGTTTTGCTATTTTAATACACTTTAGTTTATGTTATTTTACTACTGGTTATCCAAAAGGCAAAATGTTCAACTAATTATTCTTAATTTAAAAGTTAATTATAACTATACTTTGCCATTTAAGTTTCAAAAGCTGATAGAGCTTTGGAAAACACTAAAAAAGTAAATATTTAGAAATTTTATAACACTGGAAAATAACACGAAAGTGTTTTCAGAAAATTAAAAATTGTACTTTTTTCTGAGAAACATGAATGGACCTAACCGGGTACAGGCGGTTTCTATATTTTCATTCTGATTTGAATACTGAAGTAGGAAGTCTTCTTTAATAAAATAACTAACTATATTTAAAAAAAAAATATTTCAAGTTTATCAACACGAAATGACCTTGGCAAGCATGATTTCGGTGCACGTTAAGACTTAATACAATTATTTTGAGTATTAATAAAAGTCGATGAAGTGCTATTACAATACTTACGAATATATTTAGCGGTATGTTCAAGTTTTGATTCGGTTCTACTTATTAACACTATAGCCATGCCCATTTTGGCTAACTAAAAATGCATGGATCGATAAATCACAGAAATAGTTTACATATTGCTATGTGTTATTATTGTTTCATAATTAAATAATCAAATAGAATATACAAATATTATAAACGGTATCGTACTTGTTCAGCGTAAGCTTTTCCAATTCCATCGGTAGAACCGGTCACAACTAGACATAGAAATATATTATAAACTTAAAATAATTAACAAATTTTTAATTGATTAGCTCCACAACACAAAAAAACAACGAACAGGAAATATTACTTAATATTTATATAAATTAGAGCAATTTAATCGAATGAAAATTATTTCCTGAAACGATATTGTCCGCGAATGGCATCACAATGTACATATTCATTTTGTACCTCAAAACTTAATAAATATAATAAAAAATAATTGTAAATAAAAAACATGTATTATTTAGCAAGAATAAAAAGTAATGTTAGTAATGTTAGCTTTTTGTCTTTACTGTACAACTCGAAATACTGGAGATGTTCCCTTTTCCAAATCATCCGGTAGTTTGTATTATTTCACCTTTGGTGCTAAAAGTTGGAACTTTCAAACTATTTTACGTTAAACGGATTTATAATTGATTATATTTCGCTATAGCTACAAAAACTACAATAATCAGCATTTGTGGATTTGTTCATCTAAGGTATTATAAATGCGTTCCATTTAGCTAGTTACCTGCCCATTTTCCAGTTGATCTGAAGTCTATATGTGTGTTTAGAAATGGCGCAATAGCATTATAATAAATTAGACGAATCAAAGCCGATGTAAACTTGAGAACGAATATGGTTAGCAAAAAAAGACTTAATTTTTCTAATGAAGTGTATTCGCTTAACAGCTTAAACATTTTGAACACAATTAATGATTTAAAAAAATAGTATTATAAGAAACCGATTGACGATAGTTTAATATTTGGCATAACGTTGTTGAGTACTTCTCTTATAAGTATACTTAGCAAAGATGATTAGGAAAACAATAAAACGATGTTTTATTTTCATACGCTTGTATGATTAGGTACACATAAAACATAATTTGCATGGATAATTTGTTAATGTATCTATATATTTATTTAAAATAACTATGCAATACATTTATTGTTTAATTTTTTGCCATCAAAATTTCTATATTCAATATAATATATCCTTTCATATACTATACTAAATGGTATTTTAATACCTGGCTTTTTATCTATGATATTTCTCGTTTATATTTACACCAATTTCACATTACTCAAACAAAAATAAGGCAAAGTACAACGTTTTACAACAAGGTTACTAAATATTTTTTTCTAAAATTGTTGACTTGACTATAAAACTCTATTCTGCTAAAATCTCAGATGGAATTTCGGGAAAGGAAGGAGGAGAACTGAAGACGCCCTTGCACAAATATCTATGGATATTTAACCTAACAAACAAAACAAAACACTAGGGGCCGGCTTTGACCTCAGTAAAGTTATGGACAGCATTTCTCATAAAACTCTAGTAAATATTCTTAAATCAATTGGCATAGTCAGAAAAAAGCTTCCCTGATCTCAAAATGATCAAGAAAACAATCAAGTCAGAATCTACAATCACCTTTGCAGTTCCCCAATAGAAAGTTTTAGTACCCATTTTATATTTAAGATATGTAACTCCATTAGGTAATTTAAATCTATATGGAAACAATTTTCTTACGTAGACGATATAGTCATACTTAAATCTGGAGCCAGTTGGCAAGACATTTATAAAAAGAAGTGAAATTGTTTAAACATGATTGAAGAATGAACTATACCAAATATAATTTCATAGCCTTTACTCATTGAGGTATAATATAATTATAATGATTCTAAACAAATCTAAATCATACCCTTCTCGAAGACTTTTTAAAGTTTTCTCTACAAAACCACTATTTTATAGAATTTTTCTATATTTCACGTATAAAGTCGATTGAATACAAATTAAATCAATGTATAATATAAGACAAACAAATAACTTAGAAATTTCAACTATTCGAAGTCTAACCGAAATTTTTCACAAGTAGATCTAAACCTATTAAATAAAGTCCCAATTCATATAATAGCTACAAAACTTATATTAAATAGATTAAAATATGGTTAAACTATAAAATAAACAACTTATAGTTCAAATGGTGTATGTGCTGTGAATCTAATTTACCTGATTTATATTTATTATTACCACGATTATCTACTTAATAACCGTGATTATTACTAACTACTAATTGCTATTTTTATTTTATTTTTTTCTATTATTATAGATTGTCTAAATTATTTATCTACATATTTTTAATCCAATTATTTATATTAGTTCTCCAATTTCACCAATAAGAGGTTGTCCGCAGTAGTGAGTTATGCCATTAATTTTTTTATTTTTTTTCCTAATAACAATGAATGATTATTATAGTTTATTCTATGATGTTCAATCAATTATTATTGTTATATTATTAATTTGTAAATAACCAAAACTTCATTATTAACTTGTAAGCACACCTAAGTGTTTTTATTCAGTACACACTAAAAAATATTGATGGGCTTTTCTTGGATAAATAATCAATAATTAGTAAATACATATTATTGCATTAATTTCGTACATTGTTATTTATAAAAATGATTAACAACACATTTTATGTACTTGATCTTTTTACGATTCAACTTCGACTATGCACGACTGGGAAAACAGAAATATTTCAAAACCAGTAGGTTTGCTTTTAGTACACTTGTTAGTTTTTTCACATTGCCAAAATTATAATATAAAACCAGTATAAACAAATTAATATTTATTACGTTAGTAAAATAATACTTTATAAACAACTATTTTGGTTTTCCTGATGACTTGACCTCCAATTGTTTAATAAGCCTAAAAATGAAAAAATATTTTAGTTAAAAACAGCAGTTAATGAACTAGTATGCCATACTCTTCGACTTCGTTCTTAGCATCATCCGCTGGCTTAGTCAATACTTTTTTCAATGCCCCAATCATATAGTCTTTGTTCAGAGAATCTGAAATCGGCAACAATTCATTTTAATGTTTAGTTTACAACTCATTATGCAACTACTTCTAGATGTTCCTTAATCTTAAGTAAAAAAAAAAGTGGTTTACTTTTCGAATCTTTCTTGTCATTTGGGCAATCGTCGGCTTTTGATTTCCTTTTGCCTAAAGAATTTAACGTCGTCAAATACTTTATCTCGCCCGTTTCTGGGTCCAGTGGCAATTTCAGACCTTCCAATTTACTTATTATGTCTTTTTCATTGTAAGATGTTATTTTGCTCGACTCATCAGCGTCTTGTTGTGCGTTAAGTGTAAAAAAAATATTATTTTAGTTGGTTTTTTTAGCTTGACTAAGAAAATCGGCTATTTAACAAGGCCAATAATTAGACTCTTGAAAAGACATTGTTTCCATTCGGCTGTAGTTTATGTATTTATTGTAAGTACACTACATTAAAGAAATAAGCTTACTACTTACTGGCAGCATCAGTTTCTGATTTTTCATTTTGCGCTTTTTCTTCTTCGGTTTTTTTTCTCTCGTTATTTTCGGCAAGTTTCTGGCCTACTTTTGCATACAGTGATATTAATCGATCTTCGAGCTCATTTACAATTTTTTCTATACTCTCTGGGTACCCATAGTCAATTTTCATACATTTCATGAACTCCAAAGCCCACTGAAGTTGATTTATACCTGCGTGAAAACCTACGATTGTAAATGTGCAAAAAATTATCAATACAGAGGTGTACCTATTTGTATTTTCGACCCTTTGCCATACACTGACCAAAGTACAGTTATCAGATTGTCCCATAAAGTAGCAAAAGGCTGTTGGAGCGCATAAGTTGGGCCAGTAGCTTTTGGTTGGACGCGAAAATGATACAAAACCAGAACAAACGCTGATTCTTTATTTCTATAACAAAAACATATTGTTCATTTGCATTACATGGACTCTGCTTTGTTCATAAATACTTAACTGATCGCCCGCCGTTGCCATTTTCCCAGTGAATTTTGAATAATTTAAACGGCCAAAGGAAATTTAGCAATACTTGTTTAAAAAAAACTACACAACTATTAGCTATTTCTAGCCAGTCATTATAAATTAGGTACACCTTTATAAAGAAATTTGAGTAAAACATTTCAAAAAACAGTCCGTAACTTAAATATGTTTTAGTTTTAATAGTATTTTAAATGTATATTATAGATTTTTTTTATGAAATATGATTTTTTATTACTACTATACCATAAGGCTGTATCAACTTATACAAGCTCTGTCGGTATCAAGAAAACCGTTAGATGTTTGCATCGTGGATAACATACCTTGAGGCTTTCATAACAATTATTATGTCTTACTGGCTTACAATTTTTTATTCCAAAGTCCACTTTGTAACATTTAAAATGCATGAAATAATTAATTTATCACATTTTTTACTCTTAAAAAGTTATAAAATAAAATAAACATTTTTGGATGTAACATTATTTAGTTTTTACAAAATTACAATTAAATTGTATTGTAAAATTATTGTAATATATAAAATATTTTGTTATTATGTAACTAATAATCAAACGGTGCCGTCATTATCAGAATATTGCACCAAAGAATATACTGTGAGGATTTGGGTAAACGACATAACGTAATAGACAAAAAAGGCGTGTCTCCTTTCCGGTTTGAAATGTTTGGTGCAGCATAAGTCATAACTCCGTGCAGTTTGCAGATGCAACCGAAAACATAGCAAGATTAGTAGTTGTTCCTTAAAGTTTTAAAGGTGCAACCAAAACAGCAACGGAGTAGAAGAAGTCGTGGAAAAAACAAAGGTAGTGATGAGAATAGAACTTGTAACGTCAGAGGTAATGTGATATGAGATATGCATGAAATAAAATATTAACAAGAAAATTAAAGGCAGCAATTTATAGTGGTGTTAAGCCATAACAGGATTGGAGGGGTCTCACGGGAATCTTAATATTTTTAAATTAAAACCCCTTCTCCACTTCAACTCTTATTTAAATTTTCATCGCACAGAGAGAACTTGTAACGAAACTATTCACACCTATTTAACACTTAATTACATAATGCAGAACAGATAAAATATGGTGGTGAATCTCAAAGGGTTATAATTTTTTGTTACTACATTTAAAGTTTTTCACAAAACATA